>NC_041229.1:85845846-85851562 GCF_002837175.3 Physeter macrocephalus | reverse complement strand
TGGAGCCTGTGCTCCGCAACGGGAGAGGCCACGACGGTGAGAGGCCCGCGTACCGCAAAAGAAAAAAAAAAAAAAAAAAAAAGAAAAGCCAGTCAAGGGTGCCGTACTGAGTTAATGATTGCTGTGGGCCACAGAGGCTTAATCCCTCTGGGGACCTCTGAGAAATGAGTCAATGACCCTCCAGAGACTGTCCTTGCACTCTGAGATCTGTGCAGGAGCCAGGTGGGCAGAATGGGGTCCCACAGGTGTCCCACAGAATACTGCAGAGAAGTCTCGAGGCAAAGCCAAGAGATGAGGAACTGTTAGGGTAACACAGTCAAGCTGCTACCGTGCAGGGCAGATGCTGCTGCAATGACCAGGTCTAAAAGGCGATCCGAGAAGGTAAAAGGGCAGAAAAGATGTTCCAACCAGGACAGTTACTTAACTTTTTGATGTTTCAGTTTCCTCATCTGTAAAATGAGGATAATAATAAGATCTGCCTCAAAGGGTTTTATAAGGACTGAACAAGATGATAGAGGTAAAGAGTTTAGAACAGCAGCACATGGTAAAAACACAGTAATAGTAGCTTTTGTCCTTATCATAATTGTCATTATTATTACTTTTATTCATTCAACCACACGTTATTTCTCACGGATAAAGCACTCGGACATATAGGAATGAGCACAGCAAGAAAATGTCATCAGGCAACCCATTCATTAAAGGGACCCCTTCCCTCCTTAAAATCTAGATGTGGAAGGTCAGAACTACATTATTTTTCATGTTTTAAACATTTATGTACTTTTCTTTGGTATTAATACACATGCATTAGAGAAGAAATAAAAAATACTGAAAGCATGAAAAAGAAATTAGACATTTCCTGTAATCTTATCACACAGAATTAGGGCTTGGCTATAGTTCAAGATCAAAAGACAAGATTCTCTGTGGACCTGCAAATCTAGATTTATCAACATACATCAACAGTAATTCAGAATACTATTTTTATATTAACGCATGCAAGAATAGATTATGGAGTAGAGCGCAAAATTACCTTCATAATAGTAAACAAGAACTCAAAGACATTTCATGCCTGGGTGTATGCCCCCAGACCCTGGGCTGGGGACGCCCCGGAGCCCGTATGCATCGGGGTTCTTTAGCAACTTCTGAAAAAAATTTTCTTACAACGCTTAGCACATTCTGAATGGAATTTCAGAGCCGGAAGGGACTTTAGGAGACCATTTAATTCAAGCCCCATTTTAAGGATGAGAAACTCAAGGCCAGAGCGGTTAAGTGACTTACCCAATGTCCACCAGAGGGGGCAATGGCAGAGCCTTGCTCTCCCAGCTCCTGTCCCTTGCATATCTTGCCGCACCCCGTTACCTCTCACAGTTCCCTGTCATTGCTGGTTGCTACCCACACACGGCCCTTCCTCCTCACATCCCCAGTCTCCCGGATAAATAATGGATGCTTAGTGCTAAACCACTCCCAGGTGGAAGATTAATGGTGCCGAGGAGGGCTATGATTTTTCCCACACCTGAGCCAGGCTATGCATTTCCAGTCATACTGGTGGATCGATTATTATGTGAATTTATAGTTATGACTTCAGCAGGGCAAAAATATATTTCTTAGCAACAACTTCCTACTCACCCATTCTCCCAGGAGCCCTGGGGTGGGGCTGTACTGAGTTCGGGGAGGGGTTCTCTGAGTAAGGCTTAGGGAAGATACTATCTTGGCTGGGGAGGTGGAGACATTCTCCAGAATCCCACTGCATCTACCCCGTAACACCCCAATGGAAATCAACCTGCGCTTCCCCCCGCCCCGAGTTTTCATTTTGCGTGGGCAGGGGGCTCCCTTTAACTGGAGGACCAGAGTCATAACCCAAGTATGACCTCAACAGGTTGGTGCTAAAGAACTCCTGTTTTCCCACTCTTCTCACTTGCTTTTTTAGCCTCCTGATATCTATAGATGGAAACAAGATGAGCTCTCATTATATCCTGGGATTTCCCCTCTTCACACTTGATTTGCTTATTTAATCTTGAGCAAGTCTGGATGCTCTCTGAGCCCATGTCACTTGTCTCTCATGAACTTAGCACAAGACACTTGGCATTCAAGAAAGCTTTGTGAAATTGAACCAAAATAAAAAATTCTGTCAATTGCCCATGGAGTAGAAAGAATTTGAGGTTAAGATAAAGAGCCCTCATTCCCTAACAGATTTCCCCCAACACTGCAGAGCCACAGGCGAGCCACGCGAATTCCCTACGCCTCAGGCTCCTCACCTGAAACATGGGAGTGTTAACCATGGTCTGGGGAAGTCCCTTCTGGTTCTCACATTTACTGTAATTTAGGTTGATTTCTTGGATGCTATCTGCTCTAAGAGAGACCAGATTCCTCTTACAATCATCGTGCCTGGGGGGAATCTGATGTCCATTCATAAGGGGAATCCCTCCCCCCCACTCTGTATCACCTCCTTCCCTACCTCAAAATATCAATATATGAGTAGTGATAAGTTTGTTCTTTTACTTAACAGATAATCATTTATTTCAACCCTGTGCTTGGCCCTGGGTTGGGATCTGCAGATACAATAAATAAGATAGTGTCCCAGCCGTCAAAGAGCTCCCAGTCTATAGAAGGAGACAAATAACAACAACAACAATAATAACAGCAGCTAACATTTACTAATAGCTTATGTCCTAGACACTGTTATAAGTGCTTTATATAGATCCATTTTCTCCTTACAGTAATCTATGAGGCAACAACTATGCCTATCCTTATTTTACAGATGAAGACATTGAGGCATTGAAAGATCAAATATGTTGCCCATAATGGATGGAGCTGCATTTTGAACCCAGAGAGCCTGATTCCCAGCACCCAAGCTCTTACTCACCACATACATAAACAGGTCTATTACCGTACCACAGATATTGGCTCTGGCAGAGGGACAAACAGATACCTGTGACCAGGAGGACAGACTATAAAATAATAATTGAGAAAATCTACCTTATTGATTACTATAAGGATGTAAAGTATCAATATGCAAATATCAAGCGCTTAGAAGAGGGTCTGGCAGACACTCCCATATAATCTCCTCCTCCCCACAGGCTGCGGGTTCCTTTAAGGCAGGGTCAGTGTCTTTTTGTTATATCCACAGCCTCCAATTCAGAGCTTAGCCCAAAGCTGAAACCAGTAATTGCCTGTTAAGCAAAAGAACTGAACAGAGCAGGTGCTCAAAGTTACTTGAGGACCTGTGATATGCTAGCCCTGTGCTGGGTTTTCCACTTGTGGTCCCTCACCAATCCCTGAGGGCCGTATGGTTGTACCCATTTTCCAGATAAGGCATATGTGTCAACTGGCCTAACCTGCTCCAGGTCCTTCTTCCTAACTTGTACAATTTTGAAAATACCTTTTGCTTTTATTTGACAAAAAGAGGGAGACAGGCACAAAGACACATCCACATCTCCCAGTGTTGACTGATGGCTGGCTTGGGTACAAATGTCAGTGGCGTATCTGGAACAGAGAATATATATATATATATATATATATATATTTTTTTTTTTTTTTTTTTTTTTTTTTTTTTTTTTTTTTTTTTTGCTGTACGCTGGCCTCTCACTGTTGTGGCCTCTCCCGTTGCGGAGCACAGGCTCCGGACGCGCAGGCTCAGCGGTCATGGCTCACGGGCCCAGCCGCTCCGCGGCATGTGGGATCTTCCCGGACCGGGGCACGAACCCGTGTCCCCTGCATCGGCAGGGGCATTCTCAACCACTGTGCCACCAGGGAAGCCCCAGAGAATATATTTTTAAACCTCCTTAACTTGGAGTTTATCATACTAGCCTCTCCAACCTCATACTCCAGAGAAGCACTGGGGAACTTTTTTTTTTAATGATTTTTATAAATTGATCAAGATATACTTCAATAGGGCTTCCCTGGTGGCGCAGTGGTTGAGAGTCCGCCTGCTGATTCAGGGGACGCGGGTTCGTGCCCTGGTCCGGGAGGATCCCACGTGCCGCGGAGCAGCTGGGTCCGTGAGCCATGGCCGCTGAGCCTGCGTGTCCGGAGCCTGTGCTCCACAACGGGAGAGGCCACAGCAGTGAGAGGCCCGAGTACCGGAAAAAAAAAAAAAAAAAAAAAGATATACTTCAATAAAAATTCTAAAAAATTAATCAGGGAATGTCTGTTCATGGTAGAAAATTAGAAAACACAGATAAGCAAAAGGAAGAAAATTAAAATCCATTCTAATCCTACCACCAGAAATAACTAATGTTAACATTTTGACCTTTGTGCATGCCCTTCCAGACGTTTTCTATGCATATGAAATAAGATGAAGATTATGAATGGTGGCACATTACCGACACTCTCCTCTCTACTCCCCCACCTCACCCATCACTCCGCCCCAGGCAGCTACAAAGAATGTTGACTTGGCCCAAGTGTTTCTCCCTCCTCCTCTTCCAAGGAGAGTTCACCACTTGCCACAAGGTTCTCTGGCTTTTATGATGGAGAATAGGAAGTGGGGGAGGGCAATGAGGCAGAAGGGGAGTGGGGGCAGGATTTTTTTAGTGGGATTTTGGAGAGAGATGCAAAAGCAGCAATAAAGCATGTGAATGGGAAAGGAATTAAGGAAGTTGAAAAAGTATTGCTGGGCATGACTCGATAGTTTTCTTGTATCAATATATGAAAATATGAGTAAAGAAGTAGAAGTATTTAAAATCTACTTTTGTCGACATAATTCTCTTGAGTTTAGATACTTTCTCAGAGCCATCTGGGTCATGATTTTATAAACAGAATAATCACACACATATAAATTTCATAAATATATATAAATTGAATGTCCCATTATATAAAAATCTTCCTATATATACGAATATATATGGATTTACATATATATATAATGGAATTATATATAATATTTGGAAATCTTTTATACAATATTACAAATAAATATCTGTCAATAAAAATATGTACTTTTAGGAAATAACCTTAAAAGAGTTCATAGCATTCTGCTATATCAAGTTTTCAACCTACTGTAAAAAAATCTATTTATTTATTTATTTATTTATTTATTTAATTTATTTTTGGCTACATTGGGTCTTCGTTGCTGCGCGTGGGCTTTCTCTAGCTGCAGCGAGTAGGGGCTACTCTTCGTTGTCGTGCGCAGGCTTCTCATTGTGGTGACTTCTCTTGTTGCAGAGCATGGGCTCTAGGCGTGCAGTCTTCAGTAATTGTGGCACATGGGCTCAGTAGTTGTGGCTCGCGGGCTCTAGAGCTCAGGCTCAGTAGTTGTGGCGCACGGGCTTAGTTGCTCCGCGGCATGTGGGATCTTCCCGGACTAGGGCTCGAACCCTTTTTCCCTGCATTGGCAAGTGGATTCTTAACCACTGCGTCACCAGGGAAGTCCCTACAACCTACTTTTAACTATCCACTATTTTAGGTGGTTTCCCAATATTTTACCATAGAAACAAAGCTGAAATGTGATTAAAATTTCTCATATAACCATAAATTTAGCCTTAGGTTAAATTCCTAGAAGTAGAATTACTGGGTTAGAGGAAACGCCCATATTTAAGATTTTGGATATTCATGGTGTTAAGTGAGCTCGGCTGAGACCTGGGAATCTTTGCTACAGTGCTTGCACCTGGACAAACATCTCCAGCAATAGAATACAAAGAAACTATAAGGGGGCTTCCCTGGTGGCGCAGTGGTTGAGGGTCCGCCTGCCAATGCAGGGGACACGGGTTCGTGCCCCGGTCCG
>NC_041229.1:85835732-85845755 GCF_002837175.3 Physeter macrocephalus | reverse complement strand
GCACGTCCAGAGCCTGTGCCCCGCAACGGGAGAGGCCACAACAGTGAGAGGCCCGCGTACCACAAAAAAAAAAAAAAAAAAAAACCACAACAACAAAGAAACTATAAGGGACGAAAAATAACTGCACACATGTGCAGTTGGGGCAAATGATGAACAATAAGATACAAAAAGGACACAAACCATTTCTGAGGTGCCAGGAGCAAAAGCAGGGTCCTGCAGATGATCCCTGCACACGGGACCACCAAAGGGGTGGGCAGGCCACCTAAGCTATGCCTCCTGCCTGACCCATTGGATCCACCCTCACCCTCACCCCACTTAAGGAACCAGCTCACGCCCCCCACCTCAGGGAGTGAGCAAGGGCACGCGTTTCTTGTTCTCACGCCCTCCTGCTGTAGCACGAGTCCCAAGAAAGCCTTGCCTGAATTCCTAGTCTGGTCTCTTATCAATTTCTATTGAGTAAAGAGACCAAAGACCTGTGCTGGTAATCTAAGTATCCTCAGCAGCAAAGGCCGCAGGAATTTAGAAGAAATTACGGTCATTTCTTCTCCATATCTGAACACATGGGCCTCTGGGCTTGAGCTTTAGGGTGCCCACCGGACGGAGTAAACATCTGCGATCCTTTCAACGTTGTTTAAAAGAGCACACCTGTCTCGCACACCTAGGAAGGCCCACACAGTGGCTAAGCATTCATGTGCCTTCAGCTTCTCTTTGACACACCATGGGAACAAACTTGAAGGAAATTATAGCCCTGCTAGGAACCCTAATTATCTTCTTTCTGGAAAATATTCCATCGTATTGCCTGGTCCTAGAACACACATTCTGTAGCCCTAAGACCATCAAAATTAAAAACCAGCTTTTTTTTTTTTTTTTTTTTATCAGACAAGTAATGAAAAGACAATCCACCAACCAGGAGAAATATTAGGATTTGTATCCAAAATATATAAGGAATTCCTACGAATAAATAAAATGATGTCATTTAAAAACTGGGCAAAAGGCTTGAATAGACACCTCATTAAGTAAGGTACATAAATGTTCAATAAGTGTACGAAGAAGCGCTCAACATCATGAGTAATTAGGGAAATTATATCATTTCACATTCACTGGAATGGCTAAAATTAAAAAGATTAATCACAAATGTTAGTGAGATTGAGGAGTAGGATTAGAACTGTCATGATGCTGATGGGAAGGTAAACAGCATAGTTTGTAAACCTGTTTGTAGTTTCTTAAAAAGTTAAACATACACCTACATTGGGACCCAGAAATTCCACTCCTACATCTTCATCCAAGATAAATAAAAACATATTGTCTTAGTCTGCTCCGGCGGCTAGAATAAAATAACACAAACTGGGTGGGTTATAAACAACAGAAATTGATTTCTCACAGTCCTGGAGGTTGGAAGTCCAAGGGTGCCAGCGTGGTTGGGTGAGGGCCCTCTTCCAGGATGCACACTCCTCACTGTATCCTCACATACAGGAAGGGGCGAGGTTGTTTTGGGGGACTCTCTTTTATAAGGGCGCTAATCCCATTCATGGATTCCACACTCACGACCTGCTCGCCTCCCCAAGGCCCCACCTCCTAATACCAACATACGGGGGTTAGAATTTCAAAGCTTGAATTTTAGGGGGACACACACATTTAGACTACGGTACATATGTTCACAAAACATATATGTGAAAATGTTTACAGCAGTTTTTTTCTAGTAGCTCCAAACTGGAAACAACCCAAATGTCCAACAATAGGATGAGGGATAAAGAGTGGTATATTCATACAATGGAAGTGTACTCAGTAACAAAAAAATAAACTACTGATACATGCAAAAACATAGATAAATTCTGAGCAAGAGAAGTCAGACACAAAAGAGTACATACTGAATAATTCCATTCATATGAAGTTCAAGAACAGGTAAAACTATGATAGTTGATATCAGAAAAGTGGTTGCCATTTGAGGTCGTGGTGGTAAAGACTGGCTGAAAGGAGAAGTGAGGCAACTTTCCGGAGGTGATGAAAATGTTCTACATTTTGATTGCACTGGTGGTTACAAGGGTATATACATTTGTCAAAGCCCATCCAATTGTACACTAAAGACCCGTACACGTTATCATATAAAAATTTGGCTTAATGAAACAAACAACATGGGTGGGCATCACAGCTGGTTTGATAGGGATGGTAGGGAAGGCCTCTCTGAAGAGGTGACATTTATGGAGACCTGAAGGAAAATGGGGTGGCCATGTGAAGATCATAGGAAAGCTTATGAAAAGTCCTGAGATGGGGAAAAGCTTACAGTATTTGAGGAAGAGAAAAGTAACTGTTTTGGGCTGAATTGTGTCCCCACCCCTACCCTGACCCCACAAATTCCTATGTTGAAGTCCTAACTATGACTGTATTTGGTGATAGGGTCTTTACAGAGATAAGTTAAAATGAGGTTCAAAAAAAAATGAGGTCATTAGATTGGGCCCTAATTCAATACAACTGGCATCCTTATAGGAAGAGGAAATTTGGACACAGACATGTAAAGAGGGAAGGAGGCAATGTGAAGACAGGGAGAAGATGGCCAGCTAGAAGCCAAGGAGAGAGACCTGGAACAGATCCTTCCCTCACAGCCCTCAGAAGGAAGCCACCCTGCCAACACCTTGATCTCAGGCTTCCAGCCTCCAGAACTGTGAGAAAATAAACATCAGTTGTTTTAAGTCATCAGGTCTGTGGTACTTTGTGATGGCAGTCCGAGCTGACTAATAAATACATGGACCATGTGGTTGAAGCTCCAACTGTCAGGAGATGTGGCTGGAGAGGCAGGCAGGGGCCAGATCATGTAGGGTCTTGAAGGCCACGGTAAGAAGGCTGGACTGTCTTCAAAGGGCAATGGGAAAGTGTTGAAGAAATTTAAGCAGGGTTGAAATGTGATTGGAATTTATGGGAGGTCAGTTAGAAGGCTCTTGCAATAATCCAGGCAAGAAGAGATATGGCAGGGGCTTGGACTAGGGTGCTCATGGACAAAGACGACGCAGCTGAGTTCAAGATGCATTTTGGAAGAGGGCTGATAGGACTTGCAGATAGTGACATGTGGGGATATAGGGAAGGAGTCAGAGCTGAGACCCTTTACTAAGAAAGGGCATCTTGCTACATGGTCTCCTTGACCTTCTCTGAGCTCCTCAAGCACGCATCTTCCTCTGGGCCCTTCAACTTGCTATACCTTCTGCCCAGAATGCTCTTCCCCTGGGGGTCAGCCTGGCTGGCTTCCTCACTTCAGGTCCCTGCTCAAAAGTCACTTCCCCAGAAAGCCCTACTTTGGTCAACCTATGAAGTGCACCTCCTGATATTCTATATTTTCTACGTTCTTCTATATTCTATATTCAATACTCCATCGCCTTGCCCTGCTTTATGTCCCTCTACAGCGTTTCTGACATTGTGCTGTATATCTATAGGCTTACGTGTTTTTTATCTGTTCCCCTTGCTGGAATATAAAAGTGTCATGAGGGCAGGGACTCTGTCATGTGTCCTGTTGCATCCCAGAATGGCAAATAGAACTTTAATAAATGCTTATTGAATGAATGAATGGATGGAAATTAATCTTAAAAGAAGCCTGGAGAATTTCTGCTCAGAAGTCTTTAACAGTAAAAGACAATTCCAAATGTCTAAAATGAATTAGGCAGTCTTATCTAGAATGGAATTGAAGAGGAAGGATGAAGGACTCTGGAAGCCATTTATTCTAGAATTTCTTGAGTTATGAGCCCCAGAGTGGACAGATGTCTTACAAGGTCATACTTTCCAGGACACACAAGTGTGTGCAACAGCACTTTGCCCCACCCAGGCACTTCATTTCTGAAGCACAAAAATTTGAAGGTTCTCTCTAAAATTTTCCCCAAAGCCCTGATTGTCAACTCAGTGCCAATCACAGCTCTATCTAACATGGAGAACAGATTCTGAGCAAATTCTGCATCTTCACAGCAAGGGCCCCAAGATCAAGTGTGGGTTTCAGCAAGATACGTCTCTGGGCCATATGGCCATGATGAACTGATCTGGCTCCATGACCATCTTTCTCTCCACCAACAGGGTCCCTTGGGCAACACAAAACTACTGCTTCTCTCCGTTCAGTGTCTGCTCTGGCTACTACAGCCCCACTGCAAGTGCTGCTTGTCACTGAGTAAGCAGAGACATTTACAAAGCCACTTGTGGAAACCAAAGTTCAGGAAGTTTTCACTTCCCCTGTGAGGAGAAGAGCTATCACGACACAGGGTCAGCTTCCTCCTGAGCCTTCATCTCAAAACCTTCTCTGACAATAGAGGGAGATTGGTATCCCTCAGAACAGGTAGGGGGGTTCAAAATAATGGTTAATGAATTCTCTTCTGCAACAGGTTGTACAAAAAGAATTTGTTAAAAATCTCAGCAAAATTTCAAGTTTCACTCTGATTGCCTTCCAAAGGATGACCCACAATCACTTCCAAGCTACTGGGACATGAAAACAGCATGCTATTTCTGTCTCAGGTGTGTAGAAAAAAACCTTACAGGGTCTCTCATAGATTTCTAAAGAAAGAGGGACATTCTTTTTCTTTCTCATCTTCCAAAGAGTGACCCATACTTATACTGAAATTATGGGGATGGACAATGGACAAGGGTAAAAGAAGGTGTCCAGTGTCCTCAGCAAATGGACAAGTCTCAGCTTTACTCACTGCTCCCAAAGCAAAACATCTTCATCCAGAAGCAGGAGTCTCAGGAACCGGCTCCATCCTCTTGCCTTTCTCCCCATGACCTGCTGCCCTCCACAGAACAGTGGAAATTCAATTACTGAGCAAGTCACATTTACCAAGTTATAACCACTGGCAACCCCGGGTCTGGCAAAGTGTGCTCTTAGAGGTCACCTATGGAAGTCTGGCCTGTGTCGGGGCAACGGGGGGAAAGGTCTCAGGCACCCTTTACAAAGCCCTTCTCCAGCCCCATCATGCTGGAGAAAGGCACTCTTTGGGGAATACAATCCTCTCTTTAGTGTGTACAATTCTGATCACCACTTTGTGAGTTTTCCCCCACACATCAAGTTCCTGGACATCAGCTGGGCATCCTACAGTTCAACTCAATTCTGATTCTACCTGGAGAAAGCATCAGATTCCACAGGTTAAGAGCTCAGCTCCACCAGACTGCCCCCCACCCCACCCCACCAACTGCTTCAGATGCCATTCGCAAGTCCAGGTTGTCACCTGTGCTTCTGCCCAATCAGCTATAGATTGGAGGTTCCAACGACTCCCTCCTCAGGTTCAGCTGTAATGGCTCAGAGAAACATTTTACGTACTAGATTTCTGGTTTACTATTAAAAGATATAAATCAGGAACAGCCAGATGGAAGAGAGGCATAGGGCAAGTTATGGGGAAGGGCAAGGAGTTTCCACGCTCTCTGAGGGTGCCACTCTCCCCAATCTCCATGTGTTCACCAGCCGGAAGCTCTCCGAACCCAGTCCTTTTAGGTTTTTAATGGAGGCTTCATTACATAGGCACGATTGACTAATCACTGGAAATTGAACTCGATCTCTAGCCCCTCTTCCCTTCCTGGAGGTCAGGGGGTGGGAGTGGGACTGAAAGTTCCAACCCTTAATCACATGGTGGGCTCCACTGGCAACCAGCCCCCATCCTCAGGTGCTTTCTAGGTCACCTCATTAACATAAAGGACATTTAATGCTCCCGTTACTCAGGAAATCCCAAGGGGTTTTGGAGCTCCGGGCCAGCAACAAGGACTAAGACCAAATAATCTATTTCTTATTATAAATCACAATATCACAGTGGGTGAGACAATTCACAGCAGTCCTGCGATGTCTAAAGTTCTAGAATGGAAAAGAAACAGAAAAAAAGAGTATCCCTCTCTCCCTCATGGAATCTGTTAGCCACAGGTACAACAGCTAATGTTCACTGTGCATCTTCTAGGTGCTTTACCTGCATTAGTTCATTTAATCCTCACAACAACCCTATAAGGCAGGTTCAACCTGCATGCCCATTGTCCGGGTGAAGAAACTAAAGCAGGTAGGTGAAGTAACGAGCCCAGCTTCACACTGCCAGTGTCTGGCCAAGCTGGATTGTGAACCCAGCTTAGCTCCAGAGGCCATGAGCATATAACCATTACACAGTACTGATTGTGAATGCTGAGAACAACACATGAGCCAGAGTCAACTAATGACTAATACCTTTAAAAAAATCAACCTGAAAGTAAACACACAAGAATGGCTTTTTCTCGTGGGAGGCTATTTTGCTTTTTGCTCTTGAGACGAGTCATCACCTGCTCCTTCCCATCTTCTTAGCTGAGTTGGCCCTGCAGGCGGCAAGGGGACTCTGAGGTTCAATTCTGAGAGCCGACCCGAATCCGTAGCCAAACAGGCTCTCCCTGTCACCAACTCAGATCTGCTCTTCCTCCTCCCACCTCTTGAAAAAGCCAGACAGACTCACGAAACCCTCTTGGTCACTCCGCCTCCAAAACACAACCTAGCCAGGACTCCCCAAGCCCACAGGGAGAAATGGTCATGGGCTTATCGCCATGCTGATCTTTCCCTTTATGGACGGTCAACCAAAGATGTGGTTGTCCCACAACTGAGACTGGAGGGACAAGTGACATGGAGGGCTGTGCTGGTTTTGCCCCTTCAAAGGCCCAAAGATTGATGTTCCTCAAGTCGCAGGTACTGTAATGGACTCAGCATCCATCCACTCCTCTCCCTGGGTCTCAGACAGGGGCTCTGGTGGGGGGCCAGCAGGGACTAAGCCTGTCCCAGCTCTGCTGCTGAGGTCTGACTGGGTTAAATCAATCAGTATAAGCCCCCTCCTCCCCACGCCCCATTGATACAGGGGTGGGGTGGGCACTTGACCTACGGTGGCTCAGTTAGAGTAAAACCCATAAGCTGCGTTTCATGGCTGGGAAAAGAGATATTCTCTCTTGCGTCGGCCAACGCAGTATGTAGACACGAGGCCTGAGGCTGCTGCAGCCATTTCCTACAGGAGAGAATCAACCTGTAGATGAACCCAAAGCATGAGGGGGACAGCACTGCATAATGCAGAGAAAAGGAACGGGAGCATCCATCAGACCAGGCCCGGATTTACTGTACCCAGTACCTGCCCTTAATGAGTAGAGACAGTCTGAGTTGGGTTCAGTTTTCTGTTATTTTAGCCAAAGCATCCTAACTGATAACCACCATTTAGACTGAACTTCAAATAATAACATGCATTTCTCTACAGTGTTGATAAGCCAGTCAAATCAACTGTTTATCTGCCTCAGAGCTAAATCTGCCCCATATTTTCAAGTCTCAGCTCCAGAGTCACTTCTGGTTGACACCTGTTTGTTCATTTGCTCAAAAACTAGAGGCATGGCATCTAATATGAGCTGGTTCTTATTCTGAGTGCTGAGGCTCCCAGGATGAATAAGACATGATTCCTAAAGCAGAAACTAACACACCATTGTAAAGCAATTATACTCCAATCAAGATGTTAAAAAAAAGACATGATTCCTGTCCTTGAGGAGAGCAGCGGGGGAAATAATATATATAAACCCACAGAGGGAGAATGGGGAGTAAGGGCTTTGATTGGGGTGAGTCCCAGGTGCTACTGGAACACGAAGGACGGCATTTAAGTCAGACCACAGACGTGGGGTGGAGGAAAAGATTCTCGGGGAGATGATGTTTAACCGAGTTCTGAAAGCATTGCCCGAATAGGCAGTTCTCAACTGGGAACAGGTTTGCCCCCAGGGTACACTCAGCAATGTCTGGAGGCATTTTTTGGCTCTCACAGCTGGGAGGTGCTACCGGCAGCTGGTGGGTAGAGGCCAGGGATGCTGCTAACCATCGTACAAGGCACAGGACAACCCTCCATACAAAGGATTATCCAGCCCCAGATATCAATCGTGCTGAAGCCGAGAAGCCTTGGCCTGCGCTAAGCCGGAGGGAAGGGATGTTCGAGCCGAGGGGTGAGCGCATGCAAAGACGCAGAGATGTGAAATCACAGGGCAAGTCCAGGAAAGGCGTGTAGGGCCGGAGCCAAGGGGTGGATGAGGAACGGCAGCATGAACCAGAAGGGCACGCCCAGGCCCGCCAGGGCAGATGAGTCCTGAGCCGGAAGCTTAGAGCCTGCGTCTTAGGCCCAAGCCCTGAGGAGCTACTGAAGGATTCTGAACAAGGGTCTGTGTTTTAGAAGGTTTCCTCTGGCAGCCATGGGACAGACAGGAAGAGAGCTTCGGGAAAACTTCCTGTTCCCATCCAAGTTCACTGGCACAACCTGCTGCATATGTCTCTACCTGTCTCCTCCGCTAGTCTGCAAAAGCACCTCAGGGCAAGCACTAGTTAATCTACCTTTCTCTTCTCCGTAGAGCCTCACACAGGTAGTCACATGTGGGGCTTAGATGCCAGTGCCAGCAGGGAAGGGAAAAATCATGTAGTTAAACCTTTGACAAGTCCCTAAATCGTTCATATGGTACAGGATGCATGGCCTGTGTGTACCATCTTACAGAACAATATGTAAAAAGAAACAGATCACCGGTAATGCATGATATGAACAGAATACAGACAAAAGCTATTTTTTTGCAATATTTAAATTTCTTTCCTTTGTCTTACAGGGTCTATATTACCGAATTTGCGTACGTTAAACGCAACATGATGCAGTGGTTCCACTGCACGTGAGAAATGTTTGTTAGAGGAAATGAAGGGGTAGCAACTACCAAGGGGTGTTCTCATTTGTCCCCTGGCCTTCGGCTCCTGCAGGAATTCAAGGACCACAGTGAGCCAAGGAACACCAGGGTTAGGAGGAACTAGCGTGGGGTGGATGGTGCTATGCTGCTCAGGACTCTAGGGCTCCTTCCCGAGCTGCTGGGCACGCCGCCAGCCCTCAGGTGTCAGCTGGGAATCGCCCTTGCTCTCCCCGGGCATTAGTGGGAACCGGCAGTGGCAACTCTCTCGCTGGGAACTGTCCTTGGCTAAAGAGAGCTGCCTCTCCCAAGGACACCTAGGGACTGGCCAGTGCTAGAGGATAAGAGCCCAGACGCTTCTCGAAAACCCGGGACAGCTCTTCACGGCTATGTGAGCTACAGAGCTCCCCATGCGGTCAGCTGAGGCCTTGTAGTTCCTGTACCATAGCCTGACCTTTAACTCTGTCCGATCCTGCTTCCTTCCCTTCCCCTACAGGTGTCCATACCAAGAGCATGCTGGGGACGCTGGCCTGCAGTAAGTGGCTGCCCTAGTCAAGAGGCTAAGAGGTCTCAGAGCTCAAAGGAGGCAGGATGAGTAGGCGGGTACCAAGAGCAGGAGCAGGCAGCGTCCAGAGCACAGGGAACCAGAGAGAACAGGCAGGCAGATGGCACTGGGTTGCTCACTACGGAAGGGAAGCTGCTTGTCTCGTGCCCAGTGGGAACCTGCCGGCACGGGAGGGAAAGTTCAGCAGGGGAGGCCTGGCACCAAGTGGGGTCACTAGGCGGTCCTGAAACCTGGCCTTCCACCCCCAAAATCTGCAAACAAGAATCTACTTCCTAAGTCAGAAGGAGAAAAACAAATACCGTATGCTAACACATATATATGGAATCTAAGAAAAAAAAAATGTCATGAAGAGATTAGTGGTAGGACGGGAATAAAACACAGACCTACTAGAGCATGGACTTGAGGACATGGGGAGGGGGAAGGGTAAGCTGTGACGAAGTGAGAGAGTGGCAGGGACATATATGCACTACCAAATGTAAATTACATAGCTAGTGGGAAGCTGCCGCATAGCACAGGGAGATAACCTCTGTGCTTTGTGACCATGAGAGGGGTGGGATAGGGAGGGTGGGAGGGAGGGAGACACAAGAGGGAAGAGATATGGGAACATATGTATATGTATAACTGATTCACATTGTTGTAAAGGAGAAACTAACACACTATTGTAAAACAGTTATACCCCAATAAAGATGTTAAAAAAAAAAAAAAAAAAAAAAAAAAAAAAAAAAAAAAAAAATAAAAAAAAAAAAAAAAAAAAAAAAAAAAAAAAAAAAAAAAAAAAAAAAAAAAAAAAAAAAAAAAAAAAAAAAAAAAAAAAAAAG
>NC_041229.1:85832688-85835699 GCF_002837175.3 Physeter macrocephalus | reverse complement strand
GGGAGAGGCCACAGCAGTGAGAGGCCCACGTACCACAAAAAAAAAAAAAAAAAAAAAAATCTACTTCCTGCTCTCCACCTGCCAAGAGGCCTCCATCTTTGTGGGATTAACAAGCATCTTTGTGGGCAGCCACCAGCCCGCTGAGGTCTGGACTACACCAAAAGGCTCACTTCACCACCAAACACCTTCACCTCTGCCTCAGCCTCAACCAGGGAGCCTGATCTCCCATTATCAGATATTTCCCTGAGATTAAAGTCCCCTGTTAAAACACAATGTACTATAAGTTAACTTGAGGTAACGTATCAAGCCAGGCTTATTAGCAACTTAAACTAGTTGGCAGAGGCAGGGGAAAGAAATGAAAGGCTGAGATGGGAGACATCTGCAAGGTAGTTCTAGGTGGGATGCTTAGGAGGTGATGGTGTTGGGGTCAGGGCCAACACAGGGCACCTAGTTCAGAGGGCAATGGCAGGTTGCTTCTGGTAAAGGACAACACCCCCAAATCCAACCATCTGCTTCCCAATGAAAGCAAAAGTTGGTTGTACCCTTAACTGGGCACATCACGCAGTGCCAGGGCATCCTTGTGCTTTGCCTTGGTCTCTAACTATAATGCCAAAGCCATAAGACGCTGGGGGAGGGAGGGGAGAGGTGAGCAGGAGAGACTCCCATTAATAATAGGATTTGCAAGTTTACTGAGAAGGCCCCAGACGTGCTGTATGCAATCTCAGGCAGTCAGGGGCCTTCCAGATCATATTTCATTTCCCTGAAAATGGAAGTCGTCAAAACAACTGTTCCAATCCCTTGGCCTCCTTCCAGTAACCACTGTTCACCTGGAACAAAGGAAACTGGCTTCATTGTCAGCCAAGAGACGCCAGCAAGATAAACAGTCCATCACACACAATACAGTGCGCCCAGCCTGCAGCCTGGGTGGGTACTGAGCTCTGAGCAGTGTTTCCATCTTCCTCTTTGCTATGCTTTCCTCCACTAGTTCCCCCAAATGCTTCCCAAATATTGCTCTGCCTGGTAATACTCTATTTTGCTTTTACCCCGTGCCACAGTAGGAATGTTGGACGAGGCCTTGGCAACCTCTTTGCTACACGCTTTCCTGTAGCTTGAAGGCTAACAGCTAACATGCACTTGGGGCCCTCCAGGAGGAACTGGCTGTGATTGAGACTTAGGTTCTGTCAATTAAATGCACTAGTGTGTGGTTTGGACCAAGGGAATGAGGCAGGGCCCACCTTTCTGCTGGTCAGCAGTTCCAGGGCAGCCCACTTCCCTCACCTTCTTGCTTGGGGCACAAGCAGTGGCCCCTCTGCAGGGCCAGCCCTGTGGTTTTGTTCTCAGTCTTTCCTGGAACACTCCTCCAGCCCTCTGATAATTTTGGGAGCACCTAATTCCTTACAGTCCCTTTTTGTCTGTTTAAAATGGCTCGATGTTTTCTGTTTTCTGCAGCTGAACCTTGCCTGATGTAGCGCCCCTTTTTGTAGGTTTACAAATTCTTCAGTTGTAAAATCATCTGGTTTCTGCTAACATGTCAAAACATTTCCTCCAAGGCTGTAATAGTGCTGGTGATGGCTACATCAGAGCCTTTGACATCACCTCTACTGAGACACATCAACGGATCAATCATCCTTCTTAACATTTTCACTCACTGCCCACATGTTTGTTAAGGTCTGAGCACCACCAGGGTGTGGAATTCCGGACAAGGTGCTGGAGAGAAACTAAGGGAAATGCTTGTAAAGCTCTCTACTTCTGGGAGGTCAGCACTCATTTTCAACATTATAATTCAAACCATTGTTTCAGAGACGCTCTCGTGGCCAAGGCACATAGCTGGCCCTATTCCTGTCATAGGTTTTTGAAGTCCAAATGCAAATCAAGGTTGAGGAAGCGCGTTTTTATTCCTGGGGAATGATTTGATTATTACTTGCCCTTTGTAAGCAAAGACTGATTCATCATCCACATACAGGGGTTAACAATTTGGCTGATGTAGGAAAAAACAGTTGGGTCTTTATTCTGCCTGAGAAGTCACATTTGGGGCATTTTCTTTTCCTTTCCCCACTGCTTCATTATTTTCTATATGACTTTCATTTGGAAAATAACATTTAGAAAATAACTTGAAATAGTTATTTTTGTTTTGAAATATTAGGCTGACATTAACTTTTCTACCCGCTTTCTGCACTTGGAGGAATTAATTTTAATTAATTTCAAAGTTACTTTAAAGATATGATCTGTCCTTGTTAGAATGGATCAGTTTTGGACATCCCTCTAAAATCATGCCTTCTTCTAAAAGGGGTGCCTCCTCCTGAAAATTACTATCTAAGTGAGCCCCAGTAAATGCCAGGAGTGTGTGGCATCCCTTAGCTGGTAGGGTGCCAAAGTGGCTGAGAATTCTTGCTGCAAAACAGAGGGATTCCCAAACCCTTGGAGCTAAGAGTCTCTCTTCCGTAGGCCCTCACTTTTCCTGTTCAGTGGAAAAATTCTGAAACAATCCAGGCTGCCATCAGTCCTGAGACTAAGAATTGCCCATGAAGAGTGTGTTTGTTGGCTTATTTGTTTATTTATTCATTTGTTTTTACAGGCAGGTGTTTCCTTTGGGACTCTAAAGCAGGCAACCTTTGAAAAATTCACACTTAAATAAACCTCCTGGTGCTTTTGTTTCTACCATGTCAAGGAGCTGGTCCCGACAAACCTCTTAGATAGCCTCATCCATTAGAGGGAAGACAGCCGAAGCAAGATGAACTACAATCCTGCAGGCTGTGGAACAAAAATCACATTTACAGAAAGATAGACAAGATGAAAAGGCAGAGGGCTATGTACCAGATGAAGGAACAAGATAAAACCCCAGAAAAACAACTAAATGAAGTGGAGCCAGGCAACCTTCCAGAAAAAGAATTCAGAATAATGATAGTGAAGATGATCCAGGACCTCAGAAAAAGAATGGAGGCAAAGATCGAGAAGATGCAAGAAATGTTTAACAAAGACCTAGAAGAATTAAAGAACAAACAAACAGAGAT
>NC_041229.1:85830943-85832453 GCF_002837175.3 Physeter macrocephalus | reverse complement strand
ACATTTGCATTATAGGGGTCCCAGAAGGAGAAGAGAGAGAGAAAGGACCTGAGAAAATATTTGAAGGGATTATAGTCGAAAACTTCCCTAACATGGGAAAGGAAATAGCCACCCAAGTCCAGGAAGTGCAGAGTCCCAGGCAGGATAAACCCAAGGAGAAACATGCCAAGACACATAGTAATCAAACTGACAAAAATTAAAGGCAAAGAAAAATTATTGAAAGCAACAAAGGAAAAATGGCAAATAACATACAAGGGAACTCCCATAAGGTTAACAGCTGATTTCTCAGCAGAAACTCTATAAGCCAGAAGGGAGTGGCATGGTACATTTAAAGTGATGAAAGGGAAGAACGTACAACCAAGATACTCTAGCCGGCAAGGATCTCATTCAGATTTGACGGAGAAATCAAAAGCTTTACAGACAAGCAAAAGCTAAGAGAATTCAGCACCACCAAACCAGCTCTACAACAAATGCTAAAGTAACTTTTCTAAGTGGGAAACACAAGAGAAGAAAAGGACCTACAAAAACAAACCCGTAACAATTAAGAAAATGGTAATAGGAACATAAGTGAGGGGATGGAAAAAGATATTCCATGAAAATGGAAATCAAAAGAAAGTTGGAGTAGCAATACTCATAACAGATAAAATAGACTTTAAATTAATAGACTTTAATTTAAATTAAAGAATGTTACAAGAGACAAGGAAGGACACTACATAATGATCAAGGGATCAATCCAAGAAGAAGATATAACAATTATAAATATATATGCACACAACATAGGAGCACCTCAATACATAAGGCAACTGCTAACAGCTATAAAAGAGGAAATTGACAGTAACACAATAATCAATTACACCAAAGACAGATCATCCAAACAGAAAATTAATAAGGAAACACAGCTTTAAATGACACAGCAGACCAGATAGATTTAATTGATATTTATAGGACATTCCATCCAAAACCAGCAGACTACACTTTCTTCTCAAGTGCACACGGAACCTTCTACAGGATAGATCACATCTTGGGTCACAAATTAAGCCTCAGAAAATTTAAGAAAATTGAAATCATATCAAGCGTCTTTTCTGATCCCAACGCTATAAGATTAGAAATCAATTACTGGGAGAAAAACGTAAAATCACAAACACATGGAGGCTAAACAATACGTTACTAAATAACCAAGAGATCACTGAAGAAGTCAAAGGGGAAATCAAAAAATACCTAGAGAAAAATTACAATGAAAACACGATGATCCAAAACCTATGGGATGCAGCAAAAGCAGTTCTGAGAAGGAAGTTTAGAGCAATACAAGCCTACCTCAAGAAACAAGAAAAATCTCAAATAAACAATCTAAGCTTACACTTAAAGGAACTAGAGAAAGAAGAACAAACAAAACCCAAAGTTAGTAGAAGAAAAGAAATCATAAAGATCAGAGGAGAAATAAATGAAATAGTAACAAAGAAAACAATAGCAAAGATCAATAAAACTAAAAGCTGGTTCTGTGAGAAGATAA
>NC_041229.1:85829294-85829866 GCF_002837175.3 Physeter macrocephalus | reverse complement strand
CTATACATTAATGATGAAAAATCTGAAAGAGAAAATAAGGAAACACTCCCATTTACCACTGCAACAAAAAGAATAAAACACCTTGGAATAAACCTACCTAGGGAGACAAAGACCTGTATTCAGAAAGCTATAAGACACTGATGAAAGAAATTAAAGATGATACAAACAGATGGGGAGATATACCATGTTCTTGGATTGGAAGCATCAATATTGTGAGAATGACTATACTCCCAAAGCAATCTACAGATTCAATGCAATCCCTAACAAATTACCAATGGCATTTTTTACAGAACTAGAAAAAAAATCTTAAAATTTGTAGGGAGACACAAAAGACCCTGAATAGCACAAAGCAGTCTTGAGGGAAATAAACAGAGCTGGAGGAATCAGACTCCCTGACTTCAGACTATACTACAAAGCTACAGTAATGAAGACAATATGGTACAGGCACAAAAACAGAAATATAGATCAACGGAACAAGATAGAAAGCCCAGAGATAAACCCACACACCTATGGTCAACTAATCTATGACAAAGGAGGCAAGGATATACAATGGAGAAAAGACAGTCTCTTCA
>NC_041229.1:85801853-85829213 GCF_002837175.3 Physeter macrocephalus | reverse complement strand
TGAAAAGCTGCTCAACATCACTAATTATTAGAGAAATGCAAATCAAAACTACAATGAGGTATCACCTCACACCAGTTAGAATGGGCATCATCAGAAAATCTACAAACAACAAGTGCTGGAGAGGGTGTGGAGAAAAGGGAACCCTCTTGCACCGCTGGTGGGAATGGAAATTCATACAGCCACTATGGAGAACAGTATGGAGGTTCCTTAAGAAACTAAAAATAGAATTACCATATGACCCAGCAATCCCAGTACTGGGCATATACCCAGAGAAAACCATAATTCAAGAAGACACATGCACGCCAATGTTCACTGCAGCACTATTTACAATAGCTAGGTCATGGAAGCAGCCTAAATGCCCTTGGACAGACGAATGGATAAAGGAGTTGTGGTACATATATACAATGGAATATTACTCAGCCATAAAAAGGAATGAAATTGGGTCATTTGTAGAGACGTGGATGGATCCAGAGACTGTCATACAGAGTGAAGTAAGTCAGAAAGAGAAAAAGAAATATCATATATTAACACATATATGTGGAACCTAGAAAAATAGTACAGATGAACCGGTTTGCAGGGCAGAAATAGAGACATAGATGTAGAAAAGAAACGTATGGATACCAAGGGGAGAAAGCGGCGGGGGGTGGTGGTGGTGGTGTGATGAATTGGGAGATTGGGATTGACATATATACACTAATATGTATAAAATGGATAACTAATAAGAACCTGCTGTATAAAAAATACATAAAATAAAATTCAAAAGAAAAAAAATAAAAGGAGCTGGTCCCTCTGGTGTTTCCTAACCTGGCAGAAATGACTTGGAAATGTTGGCCTGGCTTCAAGATCCCCAGACCCAGTAGGAAGCATGACGTGTTTCCAACTGAATGACCTGTTCACTGCTGAGCTAATGGATTCTTTTGCCAGGAGGGATTCAGGACTTTTGGAAAATCAAGATTCAGAAAACGAATGCATGCACTGTTTAAAACTAAGACTCTTATTTTTCTGCTTTATCTGCTGGTTCATTTTTTGCTAGTGTGAGTTATCCATGCAAGAATTTTGTGAGACCTGACATCTTATAGAGATCAGAAATACAGGGCATATATTATGTTATGAGAAGACAGATGTACAGTGTTGTGAGGGCATGCAGGTCGTATTGTGGTGGTTAAGCGGATGGGCTCTGGAGTCGGGTAAACTTATTATGTAACTGCTTGGAGCCTTGGTTTCCCATCTGTACAACGGACATAATGAGAGCACCTACCTGACTGGTGACTGCAAATTCAATGAGATTATACACGTAAAAAGACTAGAATAGGGCCTGGTCTAGTGTGCTCAGTCAGGAAATGATAGCAGTACTTCTCATGGGGTTAAAAGGCTCAGGAGGAGATACAAGAAACAATTTCATTCTCAGCATCAACAGTCTAAATTCCTAAACTTGTTCCCTAGATGATCATCTCTCTTAAGGAAACTTATATTTGCTTATGTTTTTGTGATCACACGCATTTTCAAAGAACTGTATATTTTAAAATATCTATTGAAATGAAGTGTGCTTCCCCTAAAGTAATCTGTAATTGGAATATTTATACATGTTTGTGAGAGGTGAGCAACCTCCTTTAAAAAATCGTCCCTCTCCTTCTACTGTTCTACACAACATTCCAAGAGTATTAGGTGAGTACTGCAAGTCCTGGCACAGTGGTAAAAAAAACCCTGCAGTGTTCTCTTTTCAAGACTAATAGGGAAACCTCTGGCCTATTTCCTCAAACTGTAAAAATGCCTGTGTCTAGAACCTCACGAGAAATCTATTAATACAAATCTTGAAATAAATTAAGAATCCTATCATACCTCAGCAGAATAGTCCTGAGTAGAAGAAGTTCCCCAGACTACAAGCATCCAGGAAGAATGCTCACTGTTAGTAGGGAGAGATTAATTGGAAATTTCAAACGCCCTATTTTTAACCACAGGCTGATTATCAAATTGATGATCAAGTTTAGTATAAGAAATATTTGTATGAGGAGAAAATTTAACATTGAATAATTTCATCTGGAGGGGAAAAAAAGATTTGCCCAAAGCATCTGGAATTTTACAAAACTAAACCATCAAACTGTTTTCTATAAAAAAGGAAAGAGAAATAAACGATAAGGGTATCATCACCAACACAAATGTCAAGTTTAAATGTAAGGAAGGTAATTAGAATTCAAATTAGGTGTAATATCTCTGTTTTTAACTGGACCATTAAAAAATCCCACTTTAAGTTTTTGTGGCAAACAATGACCAGTCCTGAGGGTGGAGAAATCTTATTGCCTTCAAATTAGCACCGGATGTTTAAGAAATCAAGTGTCATTTTCAAATTACAACCTCACAACTGTAACAAAACTTTATCTGGATATATTTGAATCATAACTCTCGTTACAGAAAAATTTTTATTTGTAATTAGAGAAACATTTTAGGAGAAAGGGAAAGAAACATTTTCATAACACATAAGAGTGTATTCAAGGCCATTTGAAATCTTGGAGCAGAGTGCAGCATAATTGAACATCTCAGCATAGTATTGTTCATGTGAGCTCATGAGAGCAACTACATGTGACAGGATGTAAACAACGTGGGAGGAGGCACCAAATTGTAAGTCATCATCTGGGGACATTTGATGGGATTAGAAGCACTTCTACAGCTTGGAGCATCCCTGCACATAAGCACGTGCTGCATCATATGCAATCACCAAATCGCTCTGTTGGAAATCTCATTGTTTCCATGGCATATTGAGGAGTTATGAAATCAGGAACAAATCCAACTTCTCAACGGTGCTATGGATTAAAAGAAGCCTATGTTCAAATGAATTCTAACCCACAGCCATAGTTCCTACTCAGTTTGTAAGGGCAAAGGGAAAAAAAATTAAGGACATTTAGAATTGCTGTTGAGTTTAAGGTCAATAATGTACTATTCATAAAATGGTTGAATTTAGACATTGAGCTCCTTTGAGCAATAATTTGTTACCCTGACACATTCCAATTAGTCTTACTTTGCAAAATAGGTAATACGGGATAATAAAACAGAAACCATTTTAGTGCATTTTTAAATTCCACTAATATGCAGTAAACTGAAACATTATAGGATGCTCTCTCCCCTCTGCATTCAGGACAAAGCAAAGCTGTATTCAGCTCGGCCCACCAGAGACTTACATCGTATCCGCTGTTACGGATTCCACGCCGAGGTCGCTCCCGAGTCACCAGAAGGTCCATCTCCGTTTCCCCCGGACTCGGGCTGTTCAGAGATTGCCGACTCCGGTAGACAGAGTTCTTCATCTGTTGCCTGAAGAAAATTCAACAACTGTTATGATGCAGCAAATGCCCTGACAGATGGAATTCTCCACTGATCCAAACTACAGGCAACCAATGAAGGGTTTGGATTTGCTTCACGAATCTCAGAATTGATGGTATTTGTTCCCTGGCCATCAGCGGCTGTAGAAAGAGTAGAATAAAGAAATTTCTTCCAGATGCTATAACCATTTGGCTGAATTGTAAATGCTCTCTTGTATGGAAACTAGGTAACTATAATCTACTGCAACACTGCAACCTCATCTAAAATTCTGCTGATGGCAAGGCCAGGGACTCTCCCTTGACCCTCTAGGACAGCTAATGCTGGAAGAACAAACTTGTTTTTGTTAGCTTTGTTGACTTAGCATCCTCCTATTCCTTTTCATCTTTTTGATTTCACATGCAGGGTTCCATGATGTGTTAACAAACGCTGTGGCTAATGAGCTCCTCAAACACAAGTGTTGATAGATTTTCTTTTCTACCTTTACCAAAGTGGATTCCCTTCTGGGCTAAGGAGCTATAAACCAAAAGGCAATTTGGGGCCCATCCATCCATCCATCCATCCATTCATCATCCAGTATTTACTGAGTGGCTACTATGTACCAGGCACTGTGGAAGATGATGAAGATTTACAGTGAGCAAGACAGACATGGCCCTGCTCTCCTGAGCTTACATTCTAATAAGGGAAGACAGACAATTCGCATGATAATTTCCAAGAGAAATAAGGGCTAGGAAGAAAAACGAGGTGATGTGACAGATGGCGATAGGATGGGGGATAACTTTAGACAGGATGGTGAGGGAAGGCCTCTCTGGAGAGGTGACATTTCGGCAGACACCTTAACAGAGCCAGCCACATGCCAATCTAGGCATAGAGCGTTTCAGGCCCAGGGAGTAGCATGTTCAGAGGCTCCACTCAGCTCCTACTAGGAAATGCATCATCACTGTCTCGTTTCCACTTGTCATTAGAGGAATTTTTTAAGAAGGGGGAAAGAAACAGTAACATAGTGAGGGCTGTGGCTGTGCTTTTCTTCTTGCACGAGAGTCAACTCTTAGGAGCAGGGACTTTCACATGATCCTGCAGGGTTCATCCCACAAAGGTGGGATAAAATCACTGGCTACTTCCCTCTCATCCAACAGTAAGTTTCTCTCTGTAAATAAGTTGCATTTCAGAGCATCTGCCTTCAGAGAACTCCCCAAACACCACCTATTTTGTGTCTCGGTTCTAAGATTCTATCCGTTCATGGGTTGAAGGTAAAGAGGTTGCATTATTTATTCCCAATGACTGTGGAAGAAACCTGGGACATATAGATACCTTTTCATGATCCCACACCCAGTTTGTCACAGCATGACACTCACACACTGTTAGTCTAGAATAGACATTAGAACTCCCAAGGCAAGATACTACCCTTGCAATTAGTCTAGGGAATAAAACACACTATTAGACCGACTCCCTCACCATGAGGAGCTTATACCTGTTTAGAGAGCCTCTGTGGTCTTTGCTTGCCTGGCACCCAGGACAACCCTCTTTAGGTAAGAGCGCTAGGATGTTCTTTGGGGGCCAGCTTTCCTCCAGGGATAGGCATGTGACTCAGGCTGGACAGTCATAGCATCACAACCCCATGGCCATAACAGTTGGTCAGAGGGTGGGCACTTGAGTTAGTCAAATGAGACTAAGTCTCAAGGCTTTTGCTACAGCAACCAGCAAAGAGGCATTCTCTTGGCATTGAGGTTTCTAAGAAGATAGGGTATAAGCCTCGAGTTGTTGGTAACCAGTTTGCCACTATGAGGTAAAAGCCTCCTTGAAAACCAGCCAGCAAAGAGTGAAGAAACAGCAAGGTAAACATGGAAGACATTCTATGACCTTTGGATCTAGCCACTCCTGAAGCTTTGGCCTGTTCAATGGTAAATTCCCCGTTTATTTAACCAGTTTGTGTTGGTTTTCCATCATTTACAACCAAAAGAATCCTGACTAATATAGGAGCTTACCACCTAGTGTTATCAAATGTGCCCTATAGTTATCTGCAATTAGAGGCTTCCTTTAGGAAAGAAGCACAACCTTGTGAAACAGAATCTGTTCTGAGTGATTCACACTTTAAGGCAGACCCCAAAGAATTCTTACCCTCGACCTAATTACAAATCATTTTTTGAAGAAGCAGACTTCACAACTGTCCTGAGATTGCCAATTACAAATAAAGGTGATGGAGGAGTAAATACTAGGATCAGCAATTGACATTTAAGTAGTTTATTTTGGAAGTATTAGAAATACAATAGTGAGGGCTTCCCTGGTGGTGCAGTGGTTGAGAGTCCGCCTGCCGATGCAAGGGACACGGGTTCGTGCCCCGGTCCGGGAGGATCCCACATACCGCGGAGCTGCTGGGCCCGTGCGACATGGCCGCTGAGCCTGCGTGTCCGGAGCCTGTGCTCCGCAACGGGAGAGGCCAGAACAGTGAGAGGCCCGCGTACCGCAAAAAAAAAAAAAAAGAAAAGAAAAGAAATACAATAGTGAGATTGTGTAAGCCCTTTCAAGAACCATGAACGGGGGTGAGCCCTTAGACACTGGCATACACCCCAGTCTCCTTTTCCATCAAAGACAATGTTCTTTTATATACAGCTTAAAGACTGCTGTTTGACATGGATCTCAATTGACCAGATCACCAATCCGTGCCTGATGGGCAAGCAACTACTTCGAGATAAATTAGGCTTTCAGGTAGAGACATTACTTATTTTAATCAAACAGAGTTCCATGAGGTATATTCATTTCCTATTGGTAATTTTGCTATATTCTTTAAAAGTTAACAAATTTTGAAACTTGCAAACTTGAGATATAAGTTTTTTAACCTTTGAAAATACTGCTGGGAGGATAATGATATATATTATTTGGATTCTTTTGGAGCCTGGGATTAACCACTATAGTTTAAGAACGTAGTTTCCAAACTGTGTTCTACAGAACCCTATAGGGTTCCATAAAGATGGACTAGAGCCATTGAGAAGGAGGAGGAGGACGCCCTGCTTCTATCAGAGAAACTCTGTCTTTGTAGGTTATTGCCTTAGGTTGGGCTCCCCCAGAAGCAAGCTCTGTGATGATCTGAGTAGAAGTAGAAGTGGTTTATTTGGGAGAGGGTTCCAGGAAGCACAAGTTGGGAAGTGGAAAAATGAGAGAGGGAAGGAAAGGAGGCCAATAAAGGATATGATCCAGAGCAGGTCCGTGTTTTGGGCATCTGGGGCTCAAACTCACTCGAGGAGTGTGGGAGACAGATGTGTTAAAATGTATTTTTCATTATTATTCAGGTATGGTAAAACCAACAGATCAGGGGATGACTGCCATTGAAAAGATAGCTCGTATACTCACAGATCTCAAGAGGAAAGGGCATGCCACACTATGGAGGGCCACATGGAAAGCACAAAGGTCAGTCACAAGGCAGTGGGAGTGTGGGGAAAATGTGGGCAAGAGCCTTTATTGTGGCTTTCATGGGAAAGAACTGGCAAGGCAGGGTAAGCAGGGTTATCACTGTCTCACTTGAAAGATTTTGGCAGACTCTGGGACACGGGAGCTGTCCCTGTTTGTCTGGTACCTGGCCAGGGTGATTCGGGCAGGGAGACTTGGGGCTCAGATTGCAAAAGCCCTGTGTGCAAGAGGCAGCTGGAGTCTGGGTTCTAGCTTGTTTGGTTTGTGTCTGAGAAGTGCACTTGCACGTGAGACTTACTATCCCTAAGAAAAGGCTAGCCAGCCCTGGGAGGGGCAGTTTCTCCAGGGGCAAGGTCCCAGATGTCAAATCATCAAACACAGAAACCAGACAACGTGGTTATTACAACCGTGTATAGTTCTTCTGCCAGGGGTCTTTATCCATCAGTTCCCATCTGTCAGTGACTACAGCTGCTCCAGAGCACATTAACTACCTGACACTTCTGGTCGGGGGCTCACGTCAGAGTCACAGATGAAGGATGCTGCTGGCCTATAGGGGGGCTGAGGGGACATGTAGGGGGCCTCTGACAGCACCTGCCTCAGTTAGATTACATACTCTGTGTCTCTGGGTAAGAGTTTATAACATAAAAAGGGGGGTGTGCTCTGACTTAAAAAAAAAAGCTGTGAAAACTCTTTTAAAGGGTATCAGGATGAGTCATCATTTGGAATCTAAACTTTGTCTTTGATTTATTTAGGTCTCAGGGTAAGATTCTGGTTATTGATGTTACCTCTGACCTAGAGAATGAGTCCCTTACTCGTGCCTTGCAGGGGCTAGGTCACTGAGAGCAGAACCTCTAACGAGTTGAACTGTGAACAGTAATTAACAGGCAAGTCTAACCTGTGATAACAGGTAACACACAGCAGGTAGCAGTGGACAGTGCCTGGAGTCAACAGTGGGGTGTGACAAAAATAGCACCCGAGGGGCTTCCCTGGTGGCGCAGTGGTTAAGAACCCGCCTGCCAATGCAGGGGACACGTGTTTGAGCCCTGGTCCGGGAAGATCCCACATGCTGCAGAGCAACTAAGCCCGTGCGCCACAACTATGGAGGCTGCGTTCTAGAGCCCGTGAGCCACAACTACTGAGCCCACATGCCACAACTACTGAAGCCCACGCGCCTAGAGCCTGTGCTCCACAACAAGAGAAGCCACCGCAATGAGAAGCCCGTGCACCGCAACGAAGAGTGGCCCCCGCGCACCGCAACTAGAGGAAGCCCGCACGCAGCGACGAAGACGCAACGCAGCCAAAAATAAATTAAATTAATTTTTTAAAAAAACTTAAAAAAAAAAAAAAAGAATAGCACCCGAGAGCTTACTGAGCCTCTGTTTCTCTCCTTTTCTCTATTAATCTTTCTCTTCCCGTCCCAGTCTCTTGCTGACCCCATCTCCCTTCCTACCCCCCACCTCACCTGATTTGTGGTTATCTCTATTTTTCCCTTAACTGGTCAAAATTTTTAATTAAATCATTTCTTCAACAGACATTTCCTAAAAATTACCTATATAATCCCAGCATCATCAGGCCATCAAAGGGCCTTAAGAACCTGGCCGGACCTTTTGTTAGGCAGTGGAGATGCACCTCTCCAGAAAAAAGTTTTGTTCATTCTCCTTATAAAATACCTTAACAGAAATTTTCATTTCTCAAATAATTTCCAAACTAAGTTCCTCTTACTTGTACAAGACTTTTGATTCATTTTCCAAGTATCAGCAGGAAACCCAGGAAAAAAACTCCCCACCCTAGTCTATAAAAGACCCCTGAAGTAAAAAGCCCCAAAGTATAAAGTGAAAGCTAAAGAACTCCCAGCCTCCTAATAAAATCTACACATGTTCTTCTCTTTTTTTTCCTACAGTTATCAACTTCGTGGCACATACGTTGTGATCCCATCACAGTGTGATTTTAGATCAACAGCTTGTTATCCCCACCAAGCCTAATGAGAAGCCTGGTAAATGAAGCACTGGCTTAGAATTCTCCCCTTTCATTATTAAAAATAAATTATGGTGATTCCATTCATAAAATGTAGCAGCTTGATTTTATGGCTTTCATCTAAGCCTGCCACATAGTCATTTTGGCTTTTAATAAATACCCACTCAGGCCAGGAACCATCCTGTCCTCCCCGGGGACCTCTGTAGAGGGTACGTCTGCCAAGGCTACAAGATGGGTTGGAGAACTGGCAGCTCAAAGTCAAGGGGCCACTGCCAAGGAGTATTTGAAAGAGATGGTCTCAAATCATGAAAATGTTTTTGGGGAAGTACCTCAGAGGGAAGGCAAAGAAGAGAGGTGGGCCTATCTAGCTTTGCTGACCTCTACCCCTTTTCCCAGTAGGTGAGGCCACTTCCTGCTGAATTAGCCGCAAAGCTTGGAGAGATGCCAATTCCAACCACCAGGCCTACCCGTCTCTTGCTAGGCCAGGCCTACCTTTTCGATTGTCACAGCAGCTCACATTTCAAACACCCATCGCACTTGTGAGCAATGAACTTTCGGGGTGGTGATCTTTCTCTCCCATCAGCCCTTAAGTTCCACAAGAGCAGTGATTGGGCTATCCTGTCTACCATAAAATTTTGAATGAATTGAATGAATGAACATGTGACCATGACAGTATCCAGGATCATGCATGGTGCCCAATACAGAGCAGGTGACAATAAATGGCAAGTGAATGAACAAGTCTATGGATGAAAGAGGAACTCAGCATGGAGACTGGAGTAGCGGTGCGGTAAATACTTACTGAAGCTGAATGAAAAGGTGAGGCATGAGTTCTGTTTTTCTTATGCAAGAGCCACTAAAATAATTGACCAATACACTGTCCCTTGATCTGGAAGTTGCATAACCAGGTGGGTGATAATTATATCTGAACCCAGCTCTGAAACAGCTACAGGTTTGAACACATCATTAAGCTAAAGGACAATTATGGTTGTTTGCACAAGTATTTTTTTTTTAATGGCTTCAATTTTATTCTCTTCCAGACTCACTGTGGAACTCCTGTTTGTACAGACCAGCAGCCTGCAAAGATGATAGTCCCAAGGTAACAAACAGATCCAGAGGCCCAGCCTGTATTGCCCGAGGCACACCCTGCCCTCATCCCACTAATGGTACAGCAACCTTCAGAGAATCCCTTAGGGACTGCACCTGTTTTTAGCCTCAGTGAATGGGGCACACATTTCTGGGTCTGGATCCAAACCGTGCTCGATTTCCTTTGGGGCTTTTTCATACATCTTTTTTCTTTCCATCTGAGCCTTGCTCGCCTCCACCGGAGGGAAGTCGTAGTACCCCTTCCTCTTGGCTTTGAGGCGCAGCTTGTTCCGATAGTGTTCGATGTCTGACTTCTGCTTCAGGGCTTTGTTCACCTGGGGAGAGAGAGAGAGTGTCAGGCCCACACCTGACCAGGCACAGCCCATAGACAGGAAGCTTCATCAGACAGTCACAACTCCTGGAAAAGCCATCCTGGGCTTCACCTCTGGTCCTCTGAGCCAGCCAGGCCCACCTGTGTCCCATGCCAAGACCGGCCCTCAAGAGTGGACCACAAACAGCGTGGAGCCTGGCACTTGCCTAAGTCACCTGAGACCTTCCCTCAGGGCCTCCTTGCCCATCTATTCGAGTCTACTCAGGTCTAGGCCTGACTCTGCACTTTTAGCTTTGTGGTGTGGGCCTTAGTCCCGCCTAAACCCTTTTGGTTCTCCTGTGTGGAAGACTCGGACTTGGCCACCCAGCTAGACTTGGCGTTCCGACTCTAGCTCCAGCCCTGAGCAGCCCAGTGGCCTCCCCTGGCTGTCTGGCCGGTGTCCAGCTGGATAAGACAGCCAGTTCCTGAAGGAGTAGAGTTGAGATGAATGGGGTGGAAGAGGAGAGCAGACACCCTGCTCCCAAGGTCTCCCCACTCTATCGACCTGCACTTGAGAGCTTATTTTTGTCAACCTATAGCTTTCTTGAAAGAAGCCTTGCATGGTCGCTATTGCCAACCAGTCCCTGCTCACCTGTCAAAGATACAAGCAGATGACTGTGCTTAATAAGTAATAAATGACGAGGATGCTACACAGATGCACAAACAGAGCTGAATGGTGAAATCTGCCGGACACTTACTGAACAATATGGAGAAGCATTAGCGCTGCTGGTAATCAGACTTGACTACATCTGTATAATCGTGTGTAATGTAGAGAGCATTTTCACAGCTGTAATTTCAAGGGACAATCATGGAAAGTCTGGTAAGTGTGGGGATGATTTCCACCTGACAGATTAGGAAACCGAGGCCCCAAAACGGCTAAGTTAGTAAAGTGCAGAGTTGGGACCCCTAGCCAAACTAAGCAAGAGCTCCCCTTATAGAGTCTGTGATGTACAATCACCGCAGTGACTTAATGTGTGTGAAGTGAAGTCTTCTTAACCTTCATGACAACCCATAAGGCAGGTTATTTCATTCCCCATTTAACAGATGAGATTAAGGAACTTTCTCACGGTCCCCATAGATAATCAGTGGTGGGGTTTGACCTTGGACAGCCCATGTCAGAGCTCTGAGTCTGCACAGTTAGCTACCATGTACACTGAGTCTCGGGATGAGAAGACGAGGAAGTACAGAAGGTCCAAAGTCTAAGCCCCTGGACTGGTAGATTCCACCCCAAGAATGGCTGAGGGCTGAGGTTGGTGTGGGCTTGCCAGAGCTGGGTCTTTCCATTGGGAAGACATGCAAGGCAATGGTCATCTGGCAGTGCATTGGCGCTGGATCCAGAGCTGGCAAAAAAAATCCAGAGGCCCAGACTCTACCCCAGACCTACTGAATCCGAATCTTCAAGAGTGGGGCCTGGGCATCTGTAGTTTGAAAAAAGTCCCAGAGCTGACTCTGGTCCAGCACCTGGGTGAGAAACCTCTGGCACTGAGCATGGTTTTCCAATTATATTCCATGGATTTGTGTCATTTTGGAAGGTCGGCTGAGAATCTTATGAGAATTAGGAGTCTTGCCCCAAAAGCCAATAGCTTCAGCAAGTCCAGGGACCCGAGTTAAGAACTGTTGCTCCAGAGCTCCAGGAGAGTCCTCAGGAGCCAGGAAAGTATGGAGGCAGCAAGAAGACAGCTAAGCTGTTGGGTCTGGTCCCCAGCCAACAGAGCAGCCCTCCACGCTCCTGTCCGTGTTCTATAATTAGACTGCTACAAAACAGTGTGTTCGAAGAAAGGATTAGGGGGTTCGAGAAGGCATAAGGTCCAATGGTCTTGCGGTCAGAAACTTGAGGCCTGACCCCCAAGTCAGGCTGAGCTGAGCTCTGGGAGGAGAGGGAGACAGGCTGTGGCCTTGAGATATGTGAGATATGCAGAGGCGGTGAGGCCCGGGAGGAGAGGAGGAGCTGCCCGGAGGCCCCCGGGACGAGGAAGCACAGGAGCTTCCTCACTGTTGCAGCCAATGCCAACGGGGCAGAGAGGGAGGGAGGGGTACAGTTGTCTTACCCCCTTTGTGTCTCTCCTGGACTTGAAAGTCCCCTAGGCAGCAAGGACCCACAGCCTGGAATGCTGGGCTTCTGGCCAGTCGGGCCCATGAATCCTTGGCTCACTGCCCATGCTGCTGACGATACTTTAGATTAAGCTCTTTTTCTTCTTAAGGCTCTTCTATTTGGATAATTAACTTAAAATCTGCTAGAACATCAAGACTCCAAAAACTAAGGCCGGCAGGACTCCCTTCTGCTGAGGGAACTGCTCCCCTCTTTCCCCCAGTTTCCCCCACTGTCACAGGTAAGCAGAGGAGCAGGGTCCCCACCTGAGCCAAACTTACTTGCAAGCAACACAGGGGAAGAATCTCCTTTTAAAGTCAATCTGTCTCTCACTCATTCCCAACTCTTCATGAAATGTTCACCAGAGTTCGCTGCGTTAATATGCAAACACACTTGGGAGGATAATACAATCTCTGTCTCTCACTCATTCCCACCTCTTCATGAAATGTTCACCAGAGTTCGCTGCGTTAATATGCAAACACACTTGGGAGGATAATACTGTTGCTTTCAGTCATTTACATTTTAATGATGGAGCAGCATAAAGCTGTGGCTAAGGGTATAGGTTCTGGGAACCAGATCAACTGCCTGGTTTAAATCCCAGCTCTGTCGTTCCCTAGCTACGTGACCCTGGGCACATTACTGAACTTCTCTGTGCCTCAGATTGTTAGGTGAAGAGGGAGATAATACTACTGCCCCCGTAGGGCTGTTGTGAGGATTTGCCCGAGTTCACATGCATGGCGTGCTTGCAACATGACCATCACTGAGAATGACTTTAAAATGTTATTATCGCTGGGCTTCCCTGGTGGCGCAGTGGTTGGGAGTCCGCCTGCCGATGCAGGGGACGCGGGTTCGTGCCCCGGTCCGGGAAGATCCCACATGCCGCGGAGCGGCTGGGCCCATGAGCCATGGCCGCTGAGCCTGCGCGTCTGGAGCCTGTGCTCCGCAATGGGAGAGGCCACAACAGTGAGAGGCCCGCGTACCGCAAAAAATAAAATAAAATAAAATAAAATAAATATGTTATTATCGCTAATGTGGGTTGTTTGGGGTTCCTTTACATCTAAGAGTAAGGGAGAGGGAGCTTGACAGAGAGAAGGGGAAGGGGAATGAGTAGCTTTGGGAGCACAGAGTGCTAAGGTGAGCAGACGTGGGTGGAGTGGGGCAGTGAGGGGGCTTTGGGCTTAGCAGCATGGGTGCAGCACTGTGGGAGTGGGTGTGCCGGGGCAGGGGCAGGATGAACAAAGGAAGGCGGACAGGCCACAGGCTGCACTGAAGTCTTAGAATGTCCCTGTTCCTCTTGCCCATGAGAGTTACTCTGGTTGCATCCTTTCTGGTTCCTGTTGCAGGAGGGAAAGAGGAAGGGGCAAGCCAGTTGCAAGAAGCAGCCTATAACAATGCAAACCAACACCTGGGGGCTTTGAGGATTAGATATAGCACTAGCTGGTGAGAGTTGGTGTTTTATGAAAGCCCATTCGAGGATCCGTGCAGCTAGCTCAGAAGTCATGAGCCTGTGTAACTATAGCCCATCCTCTACGATAAACTCCCAAATGCCCAGGATGTGGTTCAATGTGCAAGCAGACTCCAGTCCTGACACCCCACACTGCTAGGTTATCCTAGCAATGAATTCCTCCAGTGGTAAGATACGTATCAACCAAAGTACAAAGCCCGAGGTTCACTAACACGAGGCTGCATCTTAGATGCTTTATTTTTACAGCGTTTGAAGAAACAGACAGAGGGACATATTTTTTCTAACTCTTGCAAAGATCTACCCAACCTGGGCCCTGATGATATCTTTTAGGTTGGTAGCATCTCACAAATCTTTAATTGTTCCCTCATTCTGCCTGCCACTGAGAAAACCAGTAAAGAGAAGAAGGTAGCATGACATCCTCTGAGCCAGGAATCCATTTCTGGAATCTCTCCTGAAACAACATTCCAAGAGAAGTTCAAAGTCAGAGATGAAAGTTAACATCACCAGTAATCAGACATATCAGTATCAAGTACTTCCTGATGCAATGCTCACGAAAGGCCACAACATTCCCATAGTTATGCCAAAAATTCATAACCTCAATCCAGTCATAAGAAAACACCAGACAAATCCAAATTGAGGGACATTCTACATGGTAACTGGCTTCAAAAGAGTAATGGTCATGAAAGACAAAATGGTCACAAAGAAGGACAGAGGAACTGTCCCAAACTGGAGGAGACTCAGAAGACAACTAAATGCCATGTGGGATCCTGGACTGGATTCCAGAACACGAAAAGGACATGAGCGGGAAAACCGGTGAAATTCAAATGAGATCTGCACATTAGTCAATAGCATTGTACCAATGTTATGTTCTTGGGTTGGATCATTATTCTATGGTTACATAACATGTTAACAGTAGGGGTAGTAGGTAAAGAACTAGCTGGGTAAAGGAATTCTCTGTCCTATTACAGCAACTCTTTTGTAAATCTAAAAAAAAATAAAATAAAATAAAATAAAATAAATATGTTATTATCGCTAATGTGGGTTGTTTGGGGTTCCTTTACATCTAAGAGTAAGGGAGAGGGAGCTTGACAGAGAGAAGGGGAAGGGGAATGAGTAGCTTTGGGAGCACAGAGTGCTAAGGTGAGCAGACGTGGGTGGAGTGGGGCAGTGAGGGGGCTTTGGGCTTAGCAGCATGGGTGCAGCACTGTGGGAGTGGGTGTGCCGGGGCAGGGGCAGGATGAACAAAGGAAGGCGGACAGGCCACAGGCTGCACTGAAGTCTTAGAATGTCCCTGTTCCTCTTGCCCATGAGAGTTACTCTGGTTGCATCCTTTCTGGTTCCTGTTGCAGGAGGGAAAGAGGAAGGGGCAAGCCAGTTGCAAGAAGCAGCCTATAACAATGCAAACCAACACCTGGGGGCTTTGAGGATTAGATATAGCACTAGCTGGTGAGAGTTGGTGTTTTATGAAAGCCCATTCGAGGATCCGTGCAGCTAGCTCAGAAGTCATGAGCCTGTGTAACTATAGCCCATCCTCTACGATAAACTCCCAAATGCCCAGGATGTGGTTCAATGTGCAAGCAGACTCCAGTCCTGACACCCCACACTGCTAGGTTATCCTAGCAATGAATTCCTCCAGTGGTAAGATACGTATCAACCAAAGTACAAAGCCCGAGGTTCACTAACACGAGGCTGCATCTTAGATGCTTTATTTTTACAGCGTTTGAAGAAACAGACAGAGGGACATATTTTTTCTAACTCTTGCAAAGATCTCCCCAACCTGGGCCCTGATGTTATCTTTTAGGTTGGTAGCATCTCACAAATCTTTAATTGTTCCCTCATTCTGCCTGCCACTGAGAAAACCAGTAAAGAGAAGAAGGTAGCATGACATCCTCTGAGCCAGGAATCCATTTCTGGAATCTCTCCTGAAACAACATTCCAAGAGAAGTTCAAAGTCAGAGATGAAAGTTAACATCACCAGTAATCAGACATATCAGTATCAAGTACTTCCTGATGCAATGCTCACGAAAGGCCACAACATTCCCATAGTTATGCCAAAAATTCATAACCTCAATCCAGTCATAAGAAAACACCAGACAAATCCAAATTGAGGGACATTCTACATGGTAACTGGCTTCAAAAGAGTAATGGTCATGAAAGACAAAATGGTCACAAAGAAGGACAGAGGAACTGTCCCAAACTGGAGGAGACTCAGAAGACAACTAAATGCCATGTGGGATCCTGGACTGGATTCCAGAACACGAAAAGGACGTGAGGGGGAAAACCGGTGAAATTCAAATGAGATCTGCACATTAGTCAATAGTATTGTACCAATGTTATGTTCTTGGGTTGGATCATTATTCTATGGTTACATAACATGTTAACAGTAGGGGTAGTAGGTAAAGAACTAGCTGGGTAAAGGAATTCTCTGTCCTATTACAGCAACTCTTTTGTAAATCTAAAATTATTTTCAAAATAAAAACTTTTAAAAAGTCATGCATGGAAACTAAAACCAAAAATACCTGGTTTGAACAATGGGAGAGTAGTTTCCCAATCAATGGTGCACCTACTCAATCAAGTCATTCACAATGATCGTCAGAAAGACAATAGCAACACAGCAAATGCTTAAGATACAAGATATAAAGTTGTCTGTCTATGATGAGATTCTAAAATATACATGAGTTTGATCAAAAGCTTGAAGGTGGAAAAAATGAAAAGAGAGGATATATTAGGGTAGTGAAGTTACAGTGATCTTTCTTACTTTCTGAACTTTGCTGTTATTATGTTTTCTTTAAAATAATATTTAAAAGAATTACCTATAATTCATAAAAGGAAAATTTATGGCTTTGAGGCTGTACTTTCTTCACTCATACAAGCTGCCCATAAGAGGAGAAAGAGGAAGATTATAAGACAATCTGCCTCAAATGCCACAAGGCAGTAAATTACAGAGAACAGTTCAGGACTCCTTTCCAATCCAAATGTCAGCAAGGTCTATTCCTTCAGCTACCAAAGTGTAACATGCATCCATTTCTGGACAGGGAAAATGCTCCTCTGTTCTCCTGTGACAGGGTGATGGGCCTGGCAGAAAAAGGGAGTGGTAAGTTAGATTTAGCCGAGATCTGGAATCTGTCCCCATGACATTCACATGGCTAAGCTGGGATGAAAAGATCCAGGCATGGCATCCATCACCTGGGCCCATACTGGGCAGAGGGTCTTAATGAAGAGCAGTTACCAGTGCGTTAGTGATAACCTCAGAGGCCTCTAATCACTGGGCTTGCATGGCCAGTGGCAGAACTGTGTACAAGGAAAGATTCACTGGCTGTGATTGGCTTTAAGAAGATATACAGGTTCCCAGATTATAGGGCCAAAGGGCATAAAGTACATGATCAGTGAATCCTTGCTCATTAGCTGACTAATGATGATGATGACAGTAATAATAACGTACTTGTATGCTAGGCACTGTTCTAAGTGTATTAACACTTATTAACTTGTATTAACTACTTATTAACATGTATTAACTCATTTGACCCTCACAACAGTCCCATTGTACAGATGGAGATACTGAGGCACAGATAAATTAACCTGCCTAAGGTCACAAAGATAGTAAGTGGAAGAGCTGGGATTCACATTCTTGCAGCATGGCTGGAGAGTCCGTACTCTTTCAAGCACCATGCTTTTTTTTCACTAATGGGCCACAGGAAGTCAAGGAGAGGGAAGGAGCACTGGACAGGGAGCCAGGGGGCCTGAACATCATGCTGTCACACTAACCTGCAGTGCAACTTTGAGCAAGCCACCTGAGCCCTCTGGCTTCAGTTTCTTTGTCTAAAAAAAATGAGGAGGTTGGAATAGAAGTGCTCTATAAGTCCACAACCAGTTAAGTTATTTTTATTTTTATTTATTTATTTTTGGCCATGCCGCGCGGCCTGTGGGATCTTAGTTCCCCGACCAGGGATCAAACCTGGGCCCACGTCAGTGAAAGCACTGAGTCTTAACCACTGGACCACCAGGGAATTCCCAGTTAAATTCTTTTTAAAAGTTGATGAACCTCAACTCATCACACCTCTAGGCAGTTCGGTCTTTCTGTCCAGAAAACCAGAGGAGCTTCCTGAATCAGGTCTGTAACAGGCTTTTATACGTGGGCTGGATGGGGGATGCAGACAAGCCGCTAAAGTACGCTTACAATACCCAGCTGTATGGGGCTGTCGCATTTTCCTCCAGGTGTGATGGTAAAGAGACTTTAAAGCTTAGGCAATTTCCCTCCTGATGCAGGTAACCATAGCTGGGTATAAACTGATGAAGTGAAAAACCAACCTGACAGCTTAAAAACAGAGAAAAATATACGAAAGTACGTGTGTGCGTGCATACATGTGTAATGTATTCACATGCAGGTTCCATATGCGTGGACTTAAAGGATCATAAATGTCTTCAGCCCACTGACCATTCTGCTGCAGGAGATGGAAAAATGGCAGATAATTTTTACCCAATTTACTCTCTTGCTCTCCCCTAAACTGCCTCTATCAATCTATCTACCTATCTCCATCCACCCATCCATCCACCCACCCATCCATCCATCTATCTGTTTTTCTTTGGTGGAATCATTATTCTCGTGTACATTAATAATTTTTTTCAGACTTAGGAAAATTGATTAACATCATGATATCCATTGATATCCTCCTGGAAGCAGGCAAAGGGTTGTTTCAAGCTTGCTCAAAGGAGTAAAAGTGGGCTTGCCCGGTGGTGCAGTGGTTGAGAATCCGCCTGCCGATGCAGGGGACACGGGTTCGTGCCCCGGTCCGGGAAGATCCCATATACCGCGGAGCGGCTGGGCCCGTGAGCCATGGCCGCTGAGCCTGCGCGTCCGGAGCCTGTGCTCCGCAACGGGAGAGGCCGCAACAGTGAGAGGCCCGCCTACCGCAAAACAACAACAACAACAACAACAACAACAAAACAAAGGAGTAAAAGTCATTTCAAAGCCCAGATAGTGGGCCACATCCCGGTCTGGATCTCATCCGGTCCCCTATCAATTCAAGCGCCTCTCACCACCACTGCAACAGACGTGCCATCCTGACCAGTTTATATCAAGCAAGACAGCAGGCTGTGTGGGTGAGGTGTTGCGGAAGCAGAATTTCTGATGTTTCTCTTCACAACTACAGTTTTTAAAAAGTCCCCTTTGGGCTTTCTAATGAAGGTAGAAAATGCTCTGAAAACATCACTCAGCAAACTGGTTTGGGGTGACTTGTGTCCTGATTAGTTCTGCTGAGGCCCGCGCATGCAGAGGTAAAAATGACCCCTAGAGCCCCGTACACCTGGATGCAACCTGCACCAGGACCCCCAGGTGCTGCTCCGTAGTCCGCATTCACGGAGGCCTGGCTGCACCCGCTCTCTCCTGCTCTGGTCCTCAGGTGCTCACCTCGCCATTGAGTACGACCGGCTCCTGGCTCCTGTCCGAGGTGGGGGGCACCACGGGGAGGACTGTGGGTTTTATTCCGATGAGCTGCACAGACCCAGAAGACGTGTCAAAGGGATCAGCAGACGCCTTGCCAGAGTTGTCAAAGAGGACTGCTCCTTCCTCTTCATCACTCGCCGGCACTAAAGCACAACATAAACACATTGATTTTCTGGTGTGCGGGAGCTGCGCCATCGTGGGGAAATATATGAAAGGCTCACAGCCGAAGGACATGACTTTACTCAAAATGACCTCAGGAACGACAGTGTCTGGTTCTGTGCCAATGGCTCATTCCTGATCACGGCTTTCTTTCTTTCTTTCTTTCTTTTTTTTTTTTTTAAATTTAAGATCTACACTCTTCACCCCTCCACTGGTTTGAACTTAAAAAGTAAAAACCATGCCTTCAAAACTGTGACAGAACACACTTGAAAAAAAAAAAGTATATTTGTTCTCTATGTTTGAGTCGGAGATGGGAAAAGTGCCATTTGGCCAAACCTGGCAACTATTCTTAAATATGACAATCAAGAGAATAACAGCATTCAGTTTAGTCTCTGCCACCAAAGCTACCCATTTTGGCATCACGTGAAGGTCACGAGTCTTCCCTGGTCAACCAGCCACAGTAATTGTTCCTGAAACTTTTTCTTTCTTTCTAAAGACTGCTTCTTCAATGACTAGGGTTTGGTTTCTTTCGTGTGTCTAAAACAAAAGAAAGTTAAGAAATAACCACCCGAGAAACGAATTTAAAGCTACAGACTCCCCTAATTAAGTAGAGCGATTTCCACCTACACTCTGTTAAATTAATTCTCCCCTCTGACAGAGGATTCTGCTGTGATTGCTGAAAGACAGCCACCTGCTTGCGCTTCCATAGCTAAGTTGACAGAGGATGTTGGAGGGCCAGCGGTATCTTGCTGATTTACTTGTTCTTAAAGCACATTCCCATTAGGTAACTATACGAATGACAGTTTATTGAGCGTGGCTTGGCAAGAGATAAATTAAGCCTGTTCAAACAACCAAGCCAGCCGGCAATTTAGGAGCAAAATAGGTGTTATATGAAATATGAATGTAATAGAAGTGTATTCATCTTTCCTCCCGTCTCTAGAGATTGGGATATCATTTAAATTATTGAGAAACATAGTTTGTACCATTCTGTCACTTATCATAATCACAGAAGATTTGTCAAATTAAGCCAAGTAAATTGTTATTTTACAATGTGGCTAAAACACCTCAGAGTCTAACCATGGGTTATAATTGGAGTATTTTTGGGTTCTGTGGGCTTATTTGTAAATAGCAGGCCACCAAGAAGCCAATGACAGAGGAAAATCTCTATTCAGATGTGTTACCAGATGCATGTATCTTTTTAGAGTGTAGTTTTGCTGGGCAATTCTTGCTTTCCTACCATTATCTCCCACCAGACAACTCCTATGAAACCCATCCTCCAAGATGGCACCCAGTAATTCTTGCCTCCTGATATTCACAACCACATAGGATTAACCTGTGTAACAAAACAGGAAATTGCAGAAATGGCAATGTATCTCTTCCATGGCTAGGTCATAAAAAAGCATTGTTGCTTCCACCTTGCTCTCTCTTGGATCACTTCCCTCTAGGGAAAGTCAGCTGTCATGTTATGCGAACACTCAAGCAGCCCTATGGAGACGTCCATGTGGCAAGAAACTGAGACTCCTGACAACAATGTGAGTGAGCCATCTTATGAGTGGGTTCTGCAGGCCTGGTGAGGCCTTTCAATGGCTACAGCCCAGGCCAATATTTTGACTGCAACCTCATGAGATACTCTGAACCCAGAGCCACCCAATTAAACCACTTCTGAATTCCTGACCCACAGATATTACGTGAGATAATAAATTTAGATTCTCATTTTGGTTGCTAGATGTTGGGGTAATTTGTTACGCAGTGATAAGAAACCAATACACTTCCTAAACAGTGCCCCTCCTCTGAGCTTCCACTCTTGTCCTCCTACCTCTAAAATACACACTCCACCAGCAGCCAGGATGGATTATCTTTCAAAAGATAACCAGATCACAGCACTCCTCTGATCAGAACCCTCTGAAGGCTTCATCTCTCTCAGAATAAAATCCAGAGTCTTTACTGTGACCTACAGGGTCCTGTACCATGTGGCCCTGGCTACCTTGCTGAGCTCATTTCCCGCTTCTCCCCTGAGCCACTCTGCTCCAGCCACAATGGCCTTCTTGAACACAGCAGGCTTGTTCCCACCTCTAGGATTTTGCATTTGCTCTTTCCCCAGATCTTTACATGCCTAGTTCCTTCTTATTTTTCAAGTTGCAGCTTAGAAAAGACTTTCCTTATCCACCAGTCTAAAAAAAAACTCACCTCATCACTCTATTGTATTTTCTTCAATGCATTTATCACTATTGATTTGTTGTATTGATTTAATTGGCTCCCACCCCCTGCCACTAGAATAGAAGAGCTCCATTCTTGCCCCTCTTTTTAAAGGCTCATGCCTTTGCATTTAACAATGTCTCAATGCAGTTGGCTTTCAATAGGGATTTGTTGAATAAATGAATGAATAAAGGAATGACTAAAATTTCCTGACTTGGAAAAAGAGATGCTGTTAGTACCCGCAGAACAATTAAACATGAAAAGTTAACCATTCCGAGGTTTAAGAGATGATACCTAGCATTCTTATTGCTTCTGGGTTGTGACACCCTTACTCCTCACCCCGTGGAGGGAAAGGGGGGAGCATAACTATAATGGGACAGGAAAAGAACACCCTGGAAACTGTATAAACTGCCGTTCTTTTCCACTATCACTCAAAGTTATATTCAGATTTGCACAATAATCCCTCTAGGTTTCTTTAAGAGCAAAATAGTTATCCTCCCCCCAAAAGGACTGTATGGAAAAAATACATTAAAAGGCATTGCATTAAATATTAATACATTAAAATGTTATGTGAGTACAGCAGGTTTGTGGGAATATTTAAAGCATAATTTGTCCCTAAAGAAAAAAGCATGAGACAATGCTAAAGAAAAGGGCCACAGTGAAATTGAGGAAGTATCCTAGAACATCATCACATCATCACAGTAACTGTCACCAAGCATCCACCCTGTATCTATTTGTGTTTTATTTGCATTGTTGGTGTGAACTTCAGTAAATCAGGCTGGAAAGGGAGATTTCATTTCTTTATGTTTGAACTGGCATGGGGAGAACTTTCCCATGTGAAGCAGAAAATGCTCTTAAACAAAACATTTTCTTTTCTGGGGAATCTTTATTAAAGCTCGAAGACAAATAATGTACAACTAGAATCACTGCCCTCTGGTGTTGCTTATCAAATAATAAGTGAGTCTTCATCTCACTGGGAAGGCAAAGAAAGAATAAACTGAAACTGTTTTTGAGCTAATATTTCTGACAAATCCTCAAGGGCCCCTACTAAGAAAGTAGTGATTCATCCTCCAAGCTCTCTGATCCTTGTCCTCCTCCTGTCCCACCTGCCCCACGACAACTAGGAGGCAAGGTGTGATTAGATTCTGAAACCTGGCTGTGAGATCTTGGTGTCTTAAAGGAAGGTGCACCCTTAAGGGTTTATGGAGGTTCTTTCTTCTAAATGACTGAAGGTATAAATACATAATGTTCTCACCTTGAACTCATTTTTAACTCTTTCCTGGAAAACACTCTTTCTAAGGTGACATTGGTTTGGGTTCAGAAGTTTAAGTATCTGTATTTAGTTGAGAGAATGCCAAATTGTTTTGCTTTCAAAATCCTAGCTCTCGGGCTTCCCTGGTGGCGCAGTGGTTGGGAGTCCGCCTGCCGATGCAGGGGACACGGGTTCGTGCCCCGGACCGGGAGGATCCCACATGCCGTGGAGCGGATTAAAAAGAAAAAAAAATCCTAGCTCTCACATCTATCTTTCCCACTTATATTTAAACATCACCTTGAAACAGACTCTAAAACTGCCTGCAGTTATGGTAACTGACGAGGCCATTGAGCTATAAGGACCTCCCCCCCGCACCCCCAGCCATGTTGCTAGTGGAATAGTGTCTTTTCCTTTGAAAGTTCTTATTTTCACAAAAAAGTAGAAAATTAGAAGCTACATATGCAACAAACCTGGTGGAAAACGAGAAGAGTTTTAGAATGATAGCCTGGTACGTGAACATTTATTAATTAACCTCAGTAACCCTAACCTCTAGAATGGATACTAAGCCATAAAAACAACTTCTGATTATTCCATACCAAGAGAATAATCTATTCTCAGAGGCTACATTCACACAATCAAGTACTTTTTGCAAGCTGACAATGTGATGGAACTACACCTTTTAGTTTTTCCACAATTCCATTCAACGTGATTTCCTTCCTTCCTTTCTTCCTTCTCTCCCTCCCTCCTTCCTTCCCTCCTTCTGTTCAGCTTCTAATCCAATAAAATATGCTATTGATATTTTTGGTGAACTCTGACCTAGTATTGTGATAAAGTGGAGCCCTGTGATAAAAAAAAGGACAAGTGTCGGTTCCACTGAAGGTCCAGTCGAGAATTCTGACATGCTTCAGCATCTCTTGAATTTTACATTAAACGAGTTGGTCCTCTCATTTCTATTTGAAATTTTCAAAGTGAAACCTCACTGAATGAGAACGTTTGGTCAAAGAGAAGTGACCAAGTCTGAAAATTCACTGGGTTTACTTCTGGCAAAAATAAGAGGCAATGAAGCACTGTAAACTTGGAGAAAGGATGGCTTTTTAATAAAACAAACACGTTATAAACCTCAGCCTGGTACAGTAATTGCATTTTATTCATGCACCCGGCTGTTGTTATTTCTGAACCTGATATTTAAATAATCAAAGTGACCTAAACAGAATGAGAAGGCAGGTAGAGAGGGTGGGAAAACAAGAACAGGAAAGTCAGTGGGAACATTTAGGGAAGTCAGTGCCTCACCAGCCGGGTGGGGAGTGATGGGGTCTGCAACTGACCCCGCCCCCTCCTCTTCTACAGATTAAATGCAGGGCACGGGGAAAGGCATCATCTTGTCAGTGGGTATTTACTGACAGAGGAGTCTGTATATTGCATATTTTTAAGCAAGAAAAAGGGCACAGAACAGTATGTACATCGATCCCATTGCACAAAATAAAATAAAGCAATACAACAAAAAACATGTGTTGATACGTGTGAAGATACATGGTGTTGTCACATGCATCGTAAAAAAGTCCGAGAGAGACACACACTGAGTTATTCAAGGCCATTTGAGGACTGGGGTGGGTGATGGGGTATCTGGAGGAGGATGGACTTTGACTCGACTTTATACATTTCCGGGAAGAATGTAAAGGAAGGAGGGAAGGAGGGGTGTGATGGGAGTAGGAGGGCATCTTGGTTAGAGGCAATGGCGGTCACCGCAGTTGGTTAAAACAACCTTCCCCTATGGCTTCACTGCATTGTCTCTGGGTTGCCCCACTCTGTCCACCTTCCTTAGCATCTCACTCTGGGAGGAAAGAGGAGAAAGTGGCTAAGTTCCCATCTCCCTGGATAAGCCACAGCTCCTGTGGCCCACTGTGAGCTGCCCTGGCAGACTGCCGATGGGCAGGATTTCTGGTGGTCCCGGGTAGGGTGATATTCCAGGAAAACCCCACAGGTCACACCCTGATTCTGGTGTGGAAAGCACAGTCTCTGCGTGGCATGGGGGGGCGGGGATCAGGAGAAGAAAAAATGTAAGAATCAAATCAGTTTGATAGTTTAAAGAAATGCTTTATATAATGGTTGGAAATGGAAACAGGGACCACATTTTCCATGCAGAAGGCAAATCCATTGTGCCATTCTTTCTTTTTTGGTCAGAAAAAGAAAGAAGTTAAGTGACGTTCGAAAACAAAAGAATATTCTGGCACTAGTTTCAAGGGAGAGTCCTGAACCACACTTCATCAAATTCCTGTAAAAGGGAAGCACAGCTAACCAGAGTGCCAGATTGTTTGCCTTTTCACCCAGCATTTCTGTAGGACTCCACCTACAACCCTTTCATATCCAAAAGAAATTTTCCCTGCTCTGAGTAGCAGCACTGGTTCCGTGAATCTGGGCTTGAGTAAGCCAGCCTCACACACAGAAGGAGCGAGCGGAGATGAGGCTCAGAGCAAAAGTGGGATCAGGAGGAGGGAGGCTGCATAATGATGTCTAAGAGATGAGATCTACAGGTGGTGCCACAGTACACTAAGGCAGCTCAGACAACTTGTAAATAACCCCCAACACCAATCCTTTATAGGTGGTGAAAAGATCTGCACGAGGGAGAAACTAAATGGTTACGTTTCCCTGGAGAATAAAGACAAGCACAGGCTGATTTTTATGACAGATTTACTACTGTCTTGATTCTCCTGGGAGAGGTGGATTTGTAATACCTGGACTCACTGGCACAGACTGAAGCCCTGAAACTTATCAAGGGAGTCAGGGCAAGAAAATGAGGGGACTCTCCAAGACACGCAGTGTTTCAGAAACCTGCCACCCTCGTGGACCTGGTGCTACAAATCAAGGCAATTCACCCCCAAATGAGAAAAATCTCTAAGCAAATATCAGCTCAATCTGTATAGGGTTTTTCTCAGGCCCTGCACGATTCCATAAGCACAGAGGGCAGAGGAAGTGAAACAGAGTAACTCAGGGAAGGGCGTGAGGCACTACCTCAAGAGGTAGGTAGGACCTTGGCGGGACACAGTAGAGAGAAGAGTGGGCGGTGGTTTAAAGCACACTGGTGTGCGAGCCTGTGCACGTGCGCGCTGGGCTTGGGGGTGCTACTTGGCAGGGAAGGCTTCTCACCATTTCTCTTCCATGCCTCCTCCTTTGTCACTTTCTGCTGTGCCATTACATTCTGGGGTGAGCGCCTCCCCGAGCTGGGCTTCCCTGATTCGTTGCTGATGACAGAGCCATTCTCACTGGGCGACCTGCTGGAGGTAACCATAGCAACAGGGAGACGGTAAGTTTCAACTAGAGCAGCCTCCTCTCAAGGTTATTTTATTCGCACAGTTTGTGTCTGCAGCCTTTCGTTCCGGTTTTATCCACAAAGAAGACACGATACAGGAAAAGGAAAAAAACAAACCCAACACACAGCATGGGTTAAGGACCTGGCTGTTGTGAAGTGGGCTTACCAGTGCTGAGCTCTACAGAGAAGTTCAATGAGCGCAGCCCTCCATTCCCATCTCTTTTTCATGAACCCCCAGTGACTAGGGACAAGGCAGTGATGGCGTTTGTAAGCGTGCCCTCTTTTTAAAACGCGGCACTTTGGACAGTGTTGCAGAGTGTTTGATTCACATGGCATCTTGAGGGACATGCATAAAACATGGTTCTCTTCGGCTGGTCTCTTTACAGAATATAGCTTGACTCCTAAAGATTAAGTCACTCAAGCTAACTGGCAACCACTTACATTTGAATCTACCAATTTGAGCTATTCATTCATTCAGGAATTCATTCATTCATTCATTATGTGCACCTCCTCTGTGCTGGGATTTGTGTCAGGTATACAGGTGTATAGAGAAATGAAGACACCACCCATGTTCTCCAAAAGCTCCCCATCACAAGCACCTACCATGTGCCAAGGACTGTGCTGAATGCTTTCAAACTGTTAATGCATCCTTATGACAACTCACTCAGGTGGTGACTGTCACCTTTGTTAGCAAGTGAGGAATTTCAGGAGGCCAGGTGTTTTGTCCAGGACAGAGTTGGGAGTGGCGAATCAGCCCTGGAAGCCAGGGCTCCCCCTGCGGGTAGGAGCTTTCGCCACAGGCCAGAGCCCCTTCCCTTTCTGTCTCCTACAATGGCCCAGATGAGGCAGGCCTTACACAGGGCAAGCCACAGGGCCTTCTCGCCTTCCATCAGGGCCACTCACTGGTGTTCTGGAACCTGTGGGAAAATGGGCTCTTGGGAACCCCTGCTAAGGCTCAGGCTCCTTGGATCACATCAGCCTCTGGGTGGGCTGAGCTAAGACCCACTGCCTTCCCCTCTGTGGGAGACAATCAGGAAGCAGCTATGCAGAGGTTCACCAAATCCCTTGTTGTTCTGATGTCAATTGTCCAAATTCAGCACCTACTGGCATCTGGACCCTACAATGGAAAATTGACTGGAATAAAATGCAGCCCTTCAGAAGACCGACATAGACATTTCTCCAAAGAAGACATACAAATGGCCAAGAGGCACATGAAAAGCTGCTCAACATCACTAATTATTAGAGAAATGCAAATCAAAACTACAATGAGGTATCACCTCACACGGGTCAGAATGGCCATCATCAGAA
>NC_041229.1:85732208-85801692 GCF_002837175.3 Physeter macrocephalus | reverse complement strand
TGACCCAGCAATCCCACTACTGGGCATATACCCAGAGAAAACCATAATTCAAAAAGAGACATGCACCCCAATGTTCATTGCAGCACTGTTTGCAATAGCCAGGACATGGAAACAACTTAAATGCCCATCCACAGACGAATGGATAAAGAAGATGTGGTACATATATACAATGGAATATTACTCAGCCATAAAAAGGAATGAAATTGGGTCATTTGTAGAGACGTGGATGGACCTAGAGACTGTCATACAGAGTGAAGTAAGTCAGAAAGAGAAAAACAAATATCGTATATTAACGCATATATGTGGAATCTAGAAAAATGATACAGATGAACTGGTATGCAACACAGAAATAGACACACAGACGTAGAGAACAAACGTATGGACACCAACAGGGGAAAGCAGGGGGTTGTGGTGGTGGGATGAACTGGGAGATTGGGATTGACATATATACACTAATATGTATAAAATAGACAACTAATAAGAACCTGCTGTATAAAGAAATAAAATAAAATTTTTAAAAAAATGCATCCCTTGACCCATAAGTAAGCAGCTTCTTAAGTGGAAGCTCGGTATCCTGGTGGATGCTCCTCTTCCTCCTCCTCCCATCCCCCTCTCATCCTCTGGGAATTTGGGATTCTCAGTCCTGTACACTTTTGTGCACTTTAGCACCCTAAAAACCACGCACAATGCAAGTGCCTGCTCACAACCATGGGATAAGGCAGAGTCAGCCACGAGCGTTCCACAGAGCACCACTGGGGCCACGGGAGATGCTCCCCGCCAAGGACGCACAGACAAGCATGAGTCTGGGAGATGTCAATTACTATACTCCCTCTTTGGATATTCCTACAGCACATCAGCATATCAAAGGCTCTCCTCAGTCCTGTCAGAAAGACACTCATCTTGTTGTGTTTAATTCAGCACTTCCCAGTTTATTTGGCCACAATCTCTTTCACCATAAAAGTAATACAAAGAATGTAGTCCAGGAAAATATGAATGAGGCATTAACTATTTGATCACCGAGTGCTGGGTGTGCAAACACACACACACTTTTGGATCGCTTTCAGAACCTCACAGTTAATGATCCCTACTCTTCCAACTGGCTTCATTGGCACAAAGAGGCTTTCACTGAGGTCCAGAAGGAAAGGCTCCTTGCAACCTATTTCACATGCACAAAATATTTAATGGTTTTTGTAGCATTTGCATACCCTTTCCCTCATTTGATCCTGAAACAATTTTCTGGCTTTTTTTTTTTTTTTTTTTTTTTTGCGGTACGCGGGCCTCTCACTGTTGTGGCCTCTCCCGTTGCGGAGCACAGGCTCCGGACGCGCAGGCTCAGCGGCCATGGCTCGCGGGCCCAGCCGCTCTGCGGCATGTGGGATCCTCCCGGACCGGGCACAAACCCGTGTCCCCCGCATCGGCAGGCAGACTCTCAACCACTGCACCACCAGGGAAGCCCTAACGGCCCCATTCTGAAGGGTCATGCAGTCCTGCTCTAGCAGGAATGCGGAAACTGAAGTGGCAAGTTGGGGAAGCTAGAAATATAGATGCGTGATGGGCTTGCTCTTGGATGTGGCATCCTAAAATCTTCCCAAATGATCAGAGATTCCTGTGATCAGCTGAACTTGAACAGAGGTGAAGTTTCTCCCACAGCTATGGCAACGATATAGCCAGTCTTTAATAAAATTATATTGTTATGGTAAAATTATGAAGCAAATGGAGAAATCATTCAATAGGGTAGGCATTGTTTTCTTTATTTGTATTTGTTTCATAAGCTAATATTTCTTAATAAAAATCTGAGGTTAAGTATTTAAATTTGATTAGCAAGAGTAGACTCCTTGCAAATTCAAGAAAAAAAATAGCTTGTTCTAAAACAATTTTTTTAAAAGAAATCTTTGCACAATTTAAACCACTCAACTAGAACGGGTGGAAAAGTTTCCATTCTTCCTGACAGTGCAGTGCTATGTTAATATTCTAATTTTAGTAATTCTATTTATTTCTTTTCAGTGTCCTCTAAATAGGTGATAAACTGTTAATATGCCTTTATGGTACTTGGCAAAGATCATAATGAGAATAATTACTATAGATAATACTATTTGCCAGTCAACTCAGATAAATCATCCATTGCTTCTCTGTATGTTTCAACTTCATGCTGGGGTGGACTGTGGCAGTTAAGGTCCCAATTTGTTCACGCCTCCCAGTAACCAAGCTTAGGGTAGTGCCCTCCCACACTGACTCTGGACTTGACTATGTGTTTTGCTTTGGCCAACAGGACAGTAGCAAACATGATACTAGCAGAGACTTGAAGCTTGTTTGGGGCTTCTTTTCTTACTGCTCTTGGAACACTGTAACCACCTTGTGAGAAAGTCAGGGCTAGCCTGCTGGAGGGTTCAAGACCACATGTCAAGAGGTCCCAGTTACCTGGCCACCCCAGACAAGGCTGTCATCAACAAGCCAGCCCAGCAGGCCTTCCACCTGACTAAAGATGCATGAGTGAGCCCAGCTGAGATCAGCCAAGCCTATTTCAGACTAGAAGAACTACCCAGCTGAGCTCAGCCTAAACTGCTGACCCACCAAAAATCATGAGCTAAATAAACGGTTGTTGTTTTAAGCTGATAAGCTTTAGAGTGAGTGGTTTGTTACAGGACAACAGATAATTAATCCACATGCCCTCAACATTCTTTCCCACACAAGCTGAAATCCATCCCTGTTTCTCTGCACCTCTTTCTTAAGTACCAAGATCTCCTAGAGAAAAACACAGAGCCTTGCTGCTTGACTCCAATGCAAAATTTATATATTTGATACAAACAATCCTTTCTTCCTCCTGCAATGACTCCCTTCTCTTGGCTTCTCAGATTCCACTCTTGCTTCGCTCTCCTTGTGCCTTTCTTACTGATGCTTTTCAGACTCTTTTGCTGATCCGTCTTCATTATCTGGACCTCTAATCATTGCAATGTCCCAGGGGTCAGTTCTTTGATTTCTTCTCTATCTACACTCTCCTAGGTGCCCATCTAGTCTCAGAGCTTTTTACAACCAAACGCTGACAGCTCCTACATTTATATTTCTACTCTGGACCTCTCCTCTGAACTCCAGACTCATATGGTTAACTGAGCTCTCAACATCTCCACTTGCATGTCTCACGAGCATCTCAAACTTAACATACCCACATCCATACTCTTGATCGTCCCCTACGAACTTCTCCTCCGGTCTTCCCCAACACAATAAATGGCAAATTCATCCCTCTCTAGTTCCATACCCCACAACAATCTATCAGCAAATCTTGTCATCTCTTCCTTCTAAACATCTCTAGAACCCAATCACTTCTTCCACCTCCACGCCCTGGTCCACACCACCATCTCTCACCCGGACTCTTGCAATAGCTTCCTAATGGGTCTCTCTGCTTCTATTCTGCTTCTCTACAGTCTATTTCCACACGGCAGCCATAGTGAACCTTTAACATTGCATGTCACATCCCATCACTGTTCTCAAAACCTTCCAATGACTTCTGATCTTTACTCACAACAAAATCTCAAGTCCTGACTTTGGTCTATAAAGCCTGACATGCTCAACCTCAGGTAGCTCCTCTGGCTCACCTGCTACCACTTCCCCCCTAGTTCTTATCAGCCTCTTTGGCCTTCGTGCTCTTCCTTAAGCAAGTCAAGAAGTTCCCTCCCCTGGGCTTTGTACACACGGTTCCATCTGCTTGGAAAGTTTTTCTGCGAGATAACCTCAAGGCTTACACATCATTTCAATCAGGTCTTCCTCAAATGTCACTTTATCGGAGAGGCCTTCCCCAACTTCCTGCTAAAATAGCCTCATGTTCCCCTCTCCAGCTCTGCATTCCCTTACCATGCTTTGGTTTTCTTCTTTGCACTCATCACCGCCCAACCTACTATATTTCTATTTCTCTATGTGTTTATTGTCTATCTCTCCCTACCAAATTGTAAGCACCACGGGAGTAGGAACTTCGTCTTGTTTGCTGCAGTATCCCTAGTGCCTAGTAGACAGCAAGCAATCGATAACATATGTTAGGTGAAGGGAGGGAAGGAGGGAGAGAGGATGTAGCTTTTCCAGCCGCCACTGTGGTCCCAGGCAAGCTTGGCGATGGGAGCTGGTTTGGCCAGACATCAGGGCTGGCCAGAGAGTTCCTTACCTCTTTGTGAGCCTATTGCAAAGTCCTAACAAGCCCCTGCCCTCTAGCCTAACCTCTCCCATCTATCATCCACATTGCCGCGGGAGTAGTCTTTCTAAGATACAGGCTGGACATCACTGTCTTCCTGAAGAACTTTCAGTGCCTGGAGAATAAAGGTCAAACTCCTTAGGCTGGCAGTTAAGACCCTCCACAGTTTTCATCTATCTTCTGGTTTCATCTTTCACTATATCCCAAGCACTGTGAGCTCTAAGCCCCAGAGACACTCATTATTAAACGAGCATGGATGTCCGTATCTCTCCTGGCTCTGCCAGCCTGGATGCCTTTATCTCTTCCCACCGATGGGCATGCCACTTGCCCTTCAAGCCTTGGCTACAACATAACCTCCTCCACGACGTTTTCCCTCATCAGAATTAAATTCTTCCTCCTCTCTTTTCCCCAGGACTTGGTTCAGACTCCACTGTGGGCACCTGCCCATCATGTTTGGTATTCCAGCAATTTCTTTCTGTCTTTCCATCATGAGATGTTCGGGGTCAGGAGTCGATCTTAAACCTTTTTGTAGTCCTTCCAATGCCTGTCAAAGTGCTCTGTTCATAGTAAAAACTCAATAAATGGTTTTTGAACTAAAATCATAAGCTCTATAGAGAAATTGCCAGATAAAATACAACTATCCTGAACCAAAGGCACTGCTCTTAAGATAAATTAAAAATATAGGTGTGACATCAGTGCCAAATTTGTTATAATAAATCTAAGAGCTAAACCTCTTCCGTTGTGGTTGATCAGGCATCTAAAACCTTACAATGAGTGGCTCATGAGAAGCAGGTATTGTGCTTCTTATCGTCTCCCTTAGTCTCCTTCTCAAATATTCAAAACAAGCACGAAGGGGAATTTTTAAAGAGAACAGAGGAATTAACTTGAGGGCTTCAGCTGTTCTCCCCATCAATTATTTCTCTTGCTGACACAGAGAGGCAGAAGCTGGCCCCGTGCCTACCTCTTTCTGGTTTCGATGGATCTGGCCGTCTTGATAGTGCTTCCATCCTGAGGGGCATCCCTTTCCTGAGAGGCAGGAGCATCTCTAACAGGCAGCGGGAGGACCACCGTTTCCTGAGTCACGGGGATGACCTCTTCGTCCGCCCCTTGCTGGCCCAGGTGCTGCTTAGCATAATCAAAGCCCTGCACAGGCTGCAAAGAGGAAACAGATTTGCAGTCACGTTTCTGGCAAAGCAAGACGCTCACAGCAGCTTTAAGAGAAGACAGGTGGGAAAGTGCATGTGATGGGACCATACTTAGCTTTCTGATGAACAAGAGTTAACATAAATCTCCATCATAATTTCTGTCTCTGCAAAATCAAAAATCCGTGTTAATTCCACCTAGCTACAGAATCTCTATAGATAAGACTCAGAAAAAATGACTAGTATAAACAAGATGCAAATATGTGTGTGAGAACAAATACTTGCAAGGATTTTAGACCACTTATTTTAAGTCACAGGATACTGCTAATTAGAAGCTCTTAATTGCTACATTAAACAGGTCCCGCAACTTCTCCTACCTAGGAATATTTTGTCATCCCTTAAATCCTGTGTAATAGCAGGTGTGTGGCTTTGCCAAGTCACTTGAACTCTGAACCTCAGTTGTCTCATCTGAGAAATGAAGATAATCATATCTGCTTTACCTCCACCACCCTTGAGTATTTTTTTTTTTTTTTTTTTTTTTTTGTGGTATGCGGGCCTCCCTCTGCTGCGGCCTCTCCCGTTGCGGAGCACAGGCTCCGGACGCGCAGGCTCAGCGGCCATGGCTCACGGGCCCAGCCGCTCCGCGGCACGTGGGATCCTCCCAGACCGGGGCGGCACGTGGGATCCTCCCAGACCGGGGCGCGAACCCGGTTCCCCTGCATCGGCAGGCGGACGCGCAACCACTGCGCCACCAGGGAAGCCCTTCCCCTTGAGTATTAAAGGGGATCACAGATCTGAAAACAGAGGGAGGAAATGTGCTACCACGTGCGAGGCAGTACAATTATTAATAATAAAATGGAATTTATGGAATCACTCTTTAATCCAGACCTCTCCCTTAGGCAGGCTGGCTCTCCTATAATTCATTACTGAAAAATTAGCAAGGCTTTTGCTGTACAATGTCTGAAATCCCAAGTGAATAAGGCAGCTGTGAGCAAAACCCAACAGACATTTATTAGTGGGGTAATGAAAAAACCAAGAAGCATATTTAAACAATTCCTGCGAGTGTCTCTATTCTGCTTGACACCCCAAAACAGCACAACACAGATTTGAGGCAGGATGATGGGGAGGTTAAGATCAGCAGCTCCAAAAGCAGACAGCCTGGATTCAAATCCTGGCTCTGACATGTATTAGCTGGGTGACCTTGGGCAAGTTACTGAAATTCTCTGCACATGTTTCCTCACCTGTAAAATGGAGAGAATAACTGTGTGAACAAGATCAAATGTGTATGTCTGTGAGAGTGATATTTAACCACCCTCAAAGGGACGCTGTGTAGCTTAGATAAGTAAATTCAAGTCCAGCATTTAGCTAAGTACCTGACACACAGTAAGTGCTCAATCAATATTGGTTAATAACTGCTTTCCTGCCTACTAAATCATAGGCCAGGTGAAATGGACATCAGTGGATTCTCCTTAAGAAAATACGGGATGAAACTTAACCTCTATTGTTTGGGTTCTATCAGAACTTGATATGATCAGAAGTTCCTCTTTCAGCAGGTTATTTAGCTAAGAATTGTAACAGGAAGGTTCCAGCCAGATTTAATGGTCTAAGACCTTGGCCCAACCCATCAAATAGTGTCTCAGAATAGGATGGAGTTTTATTGCTAAATCCAGCAAAGCTTCCTTATTTCAAGCTGACTGTAGCATAGCCACGGACAGTTCCCTGGATAACTCACTCTGGGAGGTGTGGTCACTGGCCCCTCTTCTCTGAGACACCCACACTCTGACCCACGTGGTAACCACTAAAATTCTATGCTAAGATCTGGGAATGTGCTTCTGAAATAGTGTTTGTTCATTTCCCTCCCCTCCCTTGGTGGTACATGAAATACAAAGGAGCCTTCAGATGATGTGCTGATGTTCCTAGAATACTGACTCACCTGCTTCTCCTACAAACAACTGATCACCAATTGAATTCAACTGAAATGCTTCTGGAAGCTGACCTTTTCTCTCCAGGTCCACTGTTGTACTGACCCTGCCCTGGTCTTGTTACTTCCATTCTTCTCCTTTCCAGGCCCACCCTTGACAAGCCTCCAAAGTTATCTCCCTTAGAACCATGTCAGGTCATCATCACTCCCTCATTAAAAAGGCTCCGTGGCACCCAAACCCTTTGGCAAGGCACTCAAGACCCTGCACATTGTGTCTGAACCCATGTGCCCAGCCTCATCTCCTGTTGGTCCCTTTTCTGCCATACCCCCATCCTCCCATTATCCTCTTCAGTTTTGTTCCAACTCTAGTTATTGAGCACTGGCTTGTGTCAGGGACTGCGCTTGGTGTTGGAAACATAAAGGTGAATAATAACTGGCCCCCTACCCTCAAGGAGCTCACAGTTTCAGCTTCACTTGATATCACTGGTACAGTATCGAATATGTTGCATAAAGTATGTCATTTCATCCTCACTGTAGTTCAAGGAGGTAGGTATTGGTATGGTTCCCCATTTTAAAGATGAAGAAACTGAGGTCGAAAGGTTCAGCAACTTCCTCAGGCTCACACAGCTGGTCTATGGTAGAGCCGGGATTTGCACCCAGTACTATATGACCCAGAGACAGAACACCCAACCACTGCTTGATGGTTCTTCCCACGGCCTCTCCTCTCCTTCTGTAGCCTGCCATCTTGGTTGGGCATCTTCTACCACACTTGGCCTGGCTCCTGTGTTGAGACTCCTGGCCTGTGTGTGAGGTACTGGGAGTCTGCACTGGCGGCTAAGATGACCTAAGAATCTAGTGAGGAGGACAAGCTAGCTCTGGCTTGCCCCCCTCAGCCTCACTCTCTCTGAACTTGGCCTCTCACCCTTCACACTGGGCTGAAGTCACCCGCTAGATACTTCAGGGGACTGGGCTGACGGTGGGTGAGCAGGGAGACATTAAGGAATGACAAGCTTAAAAGGTGGCCCTTGTTATTAGGTTAATAATAACAATCCCTGTACGTGTTCAGTACTTACAGCCTGCAAAACACTGACACCTCATTTCATTCTCACGACAACCACATGGGGAAAGCAGGGAAAACAGCACAGTCTTCACTTTATAGGTAAGAAAACAAAAGCTCAGAGAGGTTCGGTGACTTGGCCAAGATCACACAGCTAAGCGGTGAAAGACTCAAGACTAGTACCTTACTCTTCTGACAGGATAGTGGTCTTTCAACCTCCAACTTGAAAATCACCTGAGATTAACTAACTGCCCAAGGGACACACACTAGTGACCCCTAACACCGTTAATACAACATCATGAAACATTTATAGTTGCTTTAATGAGTTTTGTAAAATTATCAAATCAAAATAATCTCCAACAATTTCAAAGGTAAACATGTTACCCAGATCTTTTAAGAAGAAAGTACGTGTAATAATAAACATCAACTTATATATAATATTTATTCTGTACCAGGTACACTCAAAGTAGTTCACAAAACTCACTTAATCCTCACAACAACCTGTAAGTGAATACTGTTATCATCCCCATTTCACAGATGGGAAAATTGAGGCACAAAGAGGTTAAGTATGGTCATATAGATAATATGTGAGAAACAGGAGACAGCTGGGCATCTTTAGGGGGTGACTAAAGCAGACCCATCCCAAGCAGAAGGTCATGCCAACCAGTGCAGGCCCTCCAAGCTCGCTCTGCACCTGGATATGGCCCTAACAACTTTCTCTTAAGGTGGCCTGTTCCAGAGGATCATGTTCTCTTCAGCTGAAGGGAAAACCTGGGAAAAGGCTATGACTCCAATGACAAAGAAGAGGGAACAGTGAACTAGGAAGAAAGGAGGTGACAAAGGCATGACGCCTGGCCCTCCTCCTGCGCTGATCTTTTTCTCAACCTTCTACCTGCCGAAGCCCGGATGACAGCAATGGTAATAGGGCTACATCTGTGGTACCTTGTCTCTGCAGAAGGGTGTGGGCGTGCCCAGCTGGGCCTTGGGTCCCGGGACAGCCACACTCACCTCCTCTTAGGACGTTAAGTCTATTAGTGAGGCTCAGCAAGGATCCCCAGCCATGTCCTCTGGCACTGCAGCCCGCATCCTTACGGACACAGTGGTGTCCCTGGAGACTAGGAGACCACCCTCCCGGTCTCTGGATTGGTGGCGAAAGGTAACTTTTTCATCCCGCCTGGTCCCTTGGCGTTAAATGAATTCTGCTCACACACAAAGGTTGTGAGAAGTGATGCAGGCGGCTCTCTCCTCTTGCAAACACTGCAGTGTCCCCGGGTTGCAACGGGCAGGACTGCGCTAAGAAAGAGGCAGTTCCACCTCGCTGGTTTCCCGTGATAAAAGGGCTTTGGAAATCAAGTGCGTAGCCCAGTCTCATTGAGGGAGAAAACAACCACCATCACCCCACACAAGTGAACTCAATCATCTCATGGAACATAAATTTGCTTGATTTCCACAGCAGCCGGGTATCTGTAGAAGCACAGTGCACCGGGAAGGGACATAAAAGGGGCTATGAAAACCCACAAACATGAATCTGTTCCAGCCTCAGACAGCTTTCCAGCCAGAAGATATGCTGAAATCATGTGGTGCCCAACTCATCTCGGCAAATTAGTAAAATTTTGGCTTCATCTAGCACACAAAGATGGCATTTACAACCTCAGTATGGCACGTTTTGCATTCCTGGACTCAGCTGCAATTAGATTCTGGTAATTACTGTTATGTCTGCAAGGCTCAGATTGTAACCAAGCTAAGATGGAAATGAAATATCCCTTCTTGGAATAGTTTCATTTTTCACTGCTTGGGTAATTACCAACATCATGCCGCGTCCGGGCAGCGGGTGGCTTTATGTCAACAGACACAGAACGACATTCTTTGGGGTTGGGCTCTTCACTAGACAGTGTCTCAGCAAGCCGCAGCTTCTCAACAGGTGACTCGGTTTAATAAACAATCAAATTCATTTGATTTCTTTTGCTGAAGCAAGGTATGATCATCCAGGAAGAACTAGACATGCCTGACTCCCAGCAAGGACAATCACCACGTCATGCATTCCAGTGGATGTGAAATTCCATTTGCTGTTTCATTCCTGCACAGGTAGACAAAGCTCAGATGTTCAGGGCTGGAAGACGATTCTACCCACCAAATCTCAGAGTTCAGGAAGGGGTATAAAGTAGACAGAGCCCAGAGACTCAGATATGGGCCTGAGTACCTCCCCCACTGCTGTGGAGTAAGTCCCACAGTCTCCCTTTCCTTTGGGTTTCTCTGCAGTAAAATGAAAATAATAAATGCTGCCCTGACTACAAACTACCCCACAGGGCTACTGTGATGAGCAAACAAGGTGACAGACCTAGGAGAGCCCAGGATATTGTAAGGCATTATTTAAACACTGGGTATTACAGGTTATTATAGTCCCTTCGGGGACTGTTGTGAAGGGAGCTACGTGACTGGAGGATTAGCCTTTGGAATTTCCTCAGTTCATTCTCCTTCCAGTCACTGGAGATGGGTGGTACGGCCCTATGGAGGCTGTGGAAAGTGGACAGGGCTCCCGGCCGGCCCTCGGGGGAGCCACTGAACTGGGGGTTGATGGCTGCCCGGCCAAGTTTCTGTAGCTCGCCCGTCATGCAGCCTTTGAAGATCAGCCACTCCGGCCAGCGGAAGAAGGAAAGTTTTGAGGGTCTGATGTACCCCAAAGGGCCCTGAGTTAGGAGCCAAGAGACCTGGTTCTACTATCAGTTCTGCTACTTACTAACTGTGCCATTGTGAAGAAGTCACTTCTCTGTAAAAGGGAAGGTGTCAGATCAGATGACCTCTGAGGGCCCTTTCAGGTCTAGCTAGCAACTCGTTTTCTGTGCCTCTGTTTCCTCATCTGTAAAAGAATGTTCTTCCTCAAAGGGCTGCTGGGAAGATTAGGGGTTGCTGGTATATGCAAAGCCCCGAGAAGCATTTAAGGCAAAGAGTGAGCATTAGATGAGCATTAGCTATCGTGTCCTCATTATAAAAATAAAGGTGGCACAAGAATGCAAATATTCTAAAGAATACTGAACTGTACACTTATAAGTGACTAAGATGGTAAATTTTATGTTATGTATATTTTACCACAATTTTTAAAACATTCAAATAAGTAAATAAAGGGTCTCCTTCAACATGAGGACTCATGAGGATGCTTCTGAAGGTACTTGCAAAGACCTCAAGAGCCAAGAGAGAAAAGGCAGGTGGAGCCCCAAGGGGCCAGGGCTCCTGCCCCTCTCCTCACAGCTTCCGCCTCGTACCTTTGCTCTCTGTGGCAGGTTCATCATGGTGTCTGGCTTGAAGTCGTTCTTGTTCTTCCGGCAGAGCACGGCAGTGATGATGATAATGATGACCGTGACCACGGCAATGGGCGCCAGCACCGCGGCGATGATCCACAGGTTGTTGGGCGGGTTCTTCACCACGGCTGCAGGGAAGAGTGGGGGAAGCACATGACAAGGAGCTCCGGGAAGGGGAAATCAACCAGGAGATAAATGCCCTCCAGTCCCAGGTCTGAGATGGTTGAGAGGGTTTGGGCTCAGAAAGGCTCTTGCCTTGGCAAGCTACTCAAAGTCTCTGAGCCTCAGTGTCCTCATCTGTAAAATGGGGCTATCACGTTGCAAGGCATCAGAGAGGCAAGGTACATGTGGTGCTTTGGTGTGGCCCCTAGTAGGTGCTCAAGAAATGCGAGCCTTCACTCTGATTAAGAGGAGGAAAAGGAAGATGGATTGGTATCAAGTTTCCCCACTGGTAATGTCCCTGAGTCAAAAGAGATGAGAGAAGCAATCTGAGGATTAGTACAGTGGGGCAGTCAGGCAGCAAAGGCCACGGAGAGATAACTCTAAATATTGTAGTTAAGTCACCCGCTGAGTGAGCAACGAATAAAACATACCTGAGTGGACGGATCTTCCCCGCTCCCCCCGAAGGCTGGCTGGGGAGGCATGGAAATGCCTTGTCTAATCAAAACGATCCAGCTATTCTCAGAGCCAGAGTGAAATAGAGTAATGAAAGTGACTGTCAGTAGGAAGAACGTGTTATTAGAACAGTAGGTGCCTCAAGGAGGGTGGGGCTGGCATTAATTAACTTGCAAAGGGCAAAAGGTTGATGGTCATGATCTACATCATGATAGGGGTTAGGGCCACACAGGTGTATACACTTGTCAAAACATCAAATGGTATAGTTAAGAGCTGTTCATTTCACTGTATGTTAATTTTATCTAAAACATCACAAACGAATATTGAACTCTAGGCAATGATATGCATACTGAAGTGTTTTGGGTTGAAGTCTACTGATGTTTGCAACTTACTTTGAAGTACATCAAAAAAATATGATGGATTAACAGATGAATGGAAAAATAGATGAACAGAGATGTGATTATTAAAATATAGTAAAACGCTAATTGTGGAATCGAGGTGGTAGCAATATGGGTGTTCACTGTGCAATTCTTTCAACTTTTTAGTAAGCTGGGTTAGGAAAATGTAAGAAAAAGAAAAAGCCTTTGATGTGAGATGAATGAGTCCTCCCCCCATGATCCCAGGTGGGGAAGCTTTGGAAACACCTCAGTCCAATCAAAAGGACTGGAGCAAAGAAAACAGTAACCAAAATAATTGTTTATAGGAATAAAGAGTTATTGGAAGGGAGTGGGGTCTGCAGAAAATCTAGAAAAAGAGAACCAAAGATTTATCCACGCCAGGGGAGGGTACCCCGACCGGCAGACATGGGTAACCTGGCCGGATGGCAGGTCTATCTGGTGGGCAAGATGGCTGCAGCTGGCTGTTTGAGCTTGGTGATACTGTTAATACCACGCAAGCTCTCTTCTCTCCCACTCCCTAGATGATCTCATGGACTCAAGGCTTAAAAACCATCTGTGCTGTTGACACTCATTTATATCTCTAACCAGGACCACTGCTCTGAACTCCAGATTCCTGTATCCAACCATCAACTCAAATCTCCAGTTGGATACTTAAGAAATGTCTCTAATATATCCAGAGTCCAACGCTCAATCCCCCCACCCCACAACCAAACCTGTTCTTCTTGTGAAATTTTCCACTCCAACAAATGGCAACTCCTTCCTTCGAGTTGCTCAGACCAATAACTTTGCCATCAATGTTGACCTGTCTCTTTTACTCTCACCCAATATCCTATTGAGCAACAAACCCTGTCATCTCCATCTTCAAAACATATCACTTCTTTCTATTGCTATAGTCCAAGCTACCAACATCTCTCACCTGAATTACAGCAATGGGCTCCTCCCTTGTCCCCTGTAGTCTATTTGCAAGACAGAAGCTGGAGTGATCCTTTAAAAATTCAGATCACAACATTCTTCTGCTCAAACCCTCCAGAGGCTCCAACCCCACTAAGAGTAAGAGCCAGGGTCCTTATAATTTCTATAAGACCTTAAGTGATCTGCCTGACCAACCATCTAGTTACTTCTCTGCCCTTACAACTCTTCCTTCAACACACTCTGCTCCAGCCTACCTCCCTCCTACTGTTCCTCAAACATGCAGGACATGCTCCTGCCTCAGGGCCTTTGCACCAGCTTATTCTTCTACGCAGAATGCTCTTCACCTAGATATCCACATGGCTCCCTCCCTCCCTCCTTCAGGGCTCTGAACAAGTGTCACCATATCTGTGAGGCCTTCCCTGTACTCTCTATGAAATATCAATAACAATCCCTGCCCTTAGCACTCTCCATCCCCCTCTTCCTACTTAATTTTTCTCTAAATCAGTGCTTCTCAAACTTTAATGTGCATGCCCATCACCTGGGGATCTTGCTCAAATGTGGATTCTGATTCTGTGGGTTGGGATGGGTCTCCCTGTAATACGTTCTTTGGGACACAAGTCCACCATCTTCTCAGTCTACTGGCTTTCCAAATAAAGTCACTATTCCTGGCCCCAACAACTCGTCTCTTGATTTATCGGCCTGTCATGTGGTGAGCAGTACAAGCTTGGACTCGGTAACATGCCTAATAAGCTCCCCGGGGGTACCCATGCAGCAGGCCCCCAGGCCACACTTGGAGTGGTGAGGCTCTAAAGTAAGTATCACCATCTGCCATGATACATATGTATTTGCTCACCATCTGTCACCCCCTGCCTCTCCATTAGAATGTACACCCTAAGAGAGCAAGGAGGTTTTTTGTCCCTTGTTTGCTGCATTCCCCAGGGCCTAGAACAGTGCCTTGCACACAGTAGGTGCTCAATTAAAAGTTGAATGAATGTGTAACTGAACTACTATTATTCCTGTCGCAATTTGGCTCCCGATACAGATTTCCACAAAGGATAGAGTAACAGCCAGTTAAAGAAATCCCCTCTCCTTGGTAGCTCTAATCCATATTTTAAACTAAATACTTTCAATCTGGTTTATATATCAATCTCTTATAAATCTGGTTAGCATAAGCTGGTCCTCCTGATCCTGCTTAATTCTGGGGGCTACTAGACCCACAAAGCTGAGGACTGGACTCTGGAATACAAAGACCCCACCAGTAAGTGCCACATGGTGAGGGCCTGCCTGAGGAGCCAGCTGGTCTTTCTCTGACTTCGACCACCCCCTGACTTCAACTGGCACCTCATTAGCCAAGATCTACATCTCCTCAGGCAGCAATTGGCTTGGGAGTGCTATTAGGACAAAAGAACTTCTTTTCCACAGTTTTTGTCAATCAGTGATTAATCACATTATTAACTTCTGAAAACAGCTCATTAGATAATGTGCTCCTGTTGACATTAAACATGTAATTGCTGCTGCTTTCAGTAATTCAGTATTTATAAGTGAGTTTTAGGGCATTAACATTTTTTAAAGCTCAGTGCTTCTGTGAAAAATATCAATGTGCCTCTTTTCGGCGATGTTGTTCTATCCTGATGGAGAAAAATGTATAGTGTATCAGAACATGACACCCTAAATATATTTATATATGTATATAATTTTTTTCATTAGCAAGAATGAAATATTTACATGTGTTCTGCTTTTACTCAGCTTTATTGTTTTGATGGAAGTGTGCCTTCTTGATGCAGTATGGAAAATCCTTTCACCTCTATTTAAATGGGGAGAGAACAAATTTATGCTATGTACATTAATAAATTCATTTAACAGTCAAAGCGATAGTAAAGTTAGGTCAGCTGAAGTCATCCAAACCCAGTATATTCATTGGCATAATGATCTAAAACTACAAAGTCATGTACAGAGGTGAAAAGGAACAAATGGTTATTTAACTTACAAGAATGTCAGAGGAAGGATAGGAAAATGAGACAACACGTTCTTGAGCTTCTACCGTGTGTCAGGCATTGGGATACACTCTTTGTCAAGATTCTCATACCCATTTTTCAGATGAAGAAACTGAGCCCCGGGGAGGTTAGATTTTTTTTTACAAAAAAAATTCATTTCTCTGAAATATACAATTTAAGTCAGTTCTGAGTTAACACACATGAATGGAAGTGTGTGCGTGTGTGTGTGTGCACGCACACACACACACACACACACACAAACTATTTGTCGGAGGGAATGAAGTCAAAGGGTCCACATAATCTAAACTCAGAATGAATTATTCTCATGTGGAGCAAATGTTGAAAGGAGAAGGAATCCATTCGAAAAAGCTCCCAGCTCGTTTCTGTGGTTGTCAAAACATCAGAGCTCATGACGCCTGTGAGTGGACGCACGGGAGGGTCTAGCCCAGGGCCCAGCAGCTGGTGAGAGCTCAGGCCCATCCTGCCCCTGCCCACACACTCCCGTGGCTCTCACCCCACTTGGGTGCAGCCCATGGGGCTCCACTGATCGTGGCCCCTATTCTGCACCTCTGACCTCATCGCTGCTGCTCTCCTCCATTGGGACCTCCTCGCTGGCTCTCAAACCCTCCCCCCTCTGCCTGGAATCTTGTCCCAGGTATCCTCAGGTGGTCACTCAAAGGTTACTTCCTCAATATCCTCTTCTCGACCCCCCAGCAATTTAAAATCACAGCCATTATCTCCTCGGCATCCCCTAGCCCCTTCTGTGCTTAATTTTTCTCCATGGCACTTATTAGCATCTAACATATTATTCAGTTATTTTGTCTGTTTGACCTGCCCGCTCAGGAATGTAAGGTCCATGAGGGCAGAGGTTTTGCCTGCTTTACTCACGGCTGCATCTCCAGTGCCTAGAACAGTGCCAGACACATAACAGGTGCTCAAAAAATATTTGTTGAAGGAATGAATGAGAGTTCCCTTCACCAAAGGGTCAGTCTATGGCTTTCTTTAAGTGATATTTTTTTTGAGATAAATTTCTGATGGCCATGTAAGGTAAACCAATTCCCACCCTGGGCTGCTTCTGCATGGGGAGAATTTTCCCTACTCCATCAGCTGGATAACCTCTCTCAGGGGCCTCTCACTCCAGATCCTGCAAAGGGAGTGGATGAAAACCTCCATCGGGAATGCAGTTGCTTCTTTAGAAGTCATTGCTGCCCCATTACCCAGAGATGACATGGGTAGAGTGGGCATCACATAGTCCACTGTAGGGCACTGCACATCGGCCCTAGACCTAGCGATTTAGAAGACACTGGAACACACAGAACGCTACATCCTACCTTCAGAGGGACAAGGTGTCTGTTCAATACCATGACTCTCTATTCAAAGTGCTGACCTCAGATTCACATCTCAGGCTGATTTCAAAGCTATTAGGAGAAAGTGGGATTTAAAACATCTCTGTTTCTCCTCTTCTTCACTGGCCTTAGTGTCCTCCTCATCTGATCCTGGGATGGAGGCATTTCCCAGGGTCTGTCATCTAGCCATATTCCCTCCAGGACTCGAATTTTCTCCAGGATTTAGATTCTATCCTGTATCTACAACATTCTCAAAATCTATAGTGTTAACTTTGGCCTCTCTCCTGGGATCCAGGCTTGGATTTCCAACAACTTTCCTCACCTCAGCCCTCAATACCCCCATGGCACCCCTTAGTAGCTAATCACTTAAACTCCACATGGTCCAAACTGAATAACTCACCTTCTCCCTCCTAAAAGTGCTTCTCCTCTCTAACCCCCTCTCTAATTTCATTAAAAGCACCCTATTCTCTGAATTATATAGGCTCTTAACCTTCAAATCTCCCTTCCCTCTTCATTGCCTCTCCTCGAGTCCTTCTACCTTATGGATAAATGAGACACTCAGCTACCATTTACTACGTGCCTAATAGACACGTAGTAAATGGTACTAAACCCTCTACATGCAATAATTATCTTATTTAATCCCCCCAGTAGCTCTACCAGGTCAGTGTTTTTGATATCACCATTTTACGTACGAGGAAAATGTAGGTCAGAGGGTCATTCATTTGTCTTCGGTCTCATTACAAAGTCTCTGCTCTCAACTGCTCTGCTATGGTGTCTTCCAACCACGTGCCTCACTCAGGGCCTGGCAGAGGCATTTAGCAAAAGTGGGTCCTTTGCCTTCACAAGGATAGAGCCAGGCAGTAGCTGGAGCTGGATATTCAAAAAGGAATGAGATGTGGTACCTGCTTTTAAAGAGCTCATGAGGGAGATAAGCAAGAAAACAACTCGTTTGCCCAGTGTGATAAGGGCAATGGAGGCCCCTGGAAGTAGGGAAACTTCGGGGAGGGGTCATGCTTCATGGGTCAGGGAAGGCTTCAGAGGCATAGGGAATGTGAAGAATGAATCCTCCCGTGTGGCTGAAGCATTAGGTCTGAAGGAGAGAAGAGTAGCCGTACGGCTGGGAAAGAAGCCTGGAGACCAGGTTGTCAAGGGCCCTGAACATTTGCTGAGCACCTGTTGTGAAAGGCTTCAAAGACCCACTTTAAGAAGATTGGATGTTATTCTGTGAACAGCAGAGAGCCACCAAATATTTTTTAAATGGAGTAGATGTAAGACCAGAACCTGTGTTCATTATAGTGACTCCAATTACAGTGTGGACAGTACATTGGTGGCAAAGAGGCTGAGGCTGAGTCTTTTGGGAAGCACCTGCAAAGTCCAAGAGGAGATAATGATGAAATGGAGAAGAGGATACAGTTTGTGAGTTACTCCAGAAGGGAACCGAGAGAACCAGGTGGATTTGAAGGAAACAAAGAAGTAAGGTTGAGGGCTAGCAGCTCTGGAGCCAGGCACAACAGAGTCTGAATCCTGGCTCTCCGAGCCAGAGTCAAACCTCTAAGGTCACCCCTAGATGACCCCTTGACTCTCATTTCCACAAGGCTCCGTGCACCTTCGAATTTGATGTGACTGCTCTCTCCTGCCCGTGCTCTCAGACCTCCCACTGCTCCCATGGTGCAAAAGATTGAGCCATCCCTGCTCCTCGCTGAGTCTGAACCCTCCACCTGTACCACCCCCTCGAGCACGTATGGACTTCACCCCTGCAGTGTTCGCCTCTCTTCTGCATCGTCACTTTCTCCCTTGCAGTTAGTCACCCATAACATTCAAACGTACCCCAGCATCTCCCATATGCCCCTCCAGCAACTGTCCCATTAATCTTCTCCCTTTGCTGTCACTGCTTCCCCACCTCCACGCTCTCCTGGGTCCACTCCAGCCAAGCTGTCTCCACCACCTCCTCCTGGAAACCCCTCCTGCCAAGGTCACCACCGAACTCCAGTTTACCAAGTTCACTTCATCTCCATCCTTCCAGAACAGAAGATGACACAGCAGCTCCCTCCCTCCCAGGACATTCACTTTCTTCACTTATTTCTAGACCCCACCTCCTCCATTTCCCCAGATGTTCCTTCTCAGGGGCCTTTGCTGGCTCCAGTTCTTCCCTCATGTGGATGCCCTGGGCTTGAATTTTTACCCTCTTCTCTTTAGTTCTAAATCAAGGCAAACCTGGTTAATCTTACCTACTGCCTTAGCTCTAAATGTCACCTGTGCTGATGGCTGCCGAGTTGCTATCTCCTGAGCTCTCCCTGAATGTGTAAGCTCACAAGCCCAAAAGCAAACTCTCAACTCCATCTCCCCCACTGCCACTGCAGCCCCACTAAACCTCCTCCTCTCCTGCACCTTCTGCATCTCAACAAATGACACCACAGCCAGTGCTCAAGCGAACACCTGGGAGTCACCCTTGAGTCCTCCAGCCCTCACCTCCTCCTGCCACGCACACAATCCATTACCTTGCCCCATCGGCTCTGTCTCCAAAAATATCCCGAATCCAACCACTTCCCTGAGTCTCCACCTCTGACACCTTCCCCTCTCACCTGGGCACCTAACAATGGTTTTCACTCCAGCCCTCTACCATTCACTCTCTACCTGGAGAGTCGGAGAAAGAGCTGAGAATGGAGCCCTGGGGAACCCACATAAAGAAGATGCCGTAAAACTGATGAAGCTACGAGTTGACCTGACCAGAGATGGGACAGAGCCCGCAGGGAGGGAAGGAGAGAGGTGCAAAGGAAGAGAATCTTGGTTAAAAAGTCATTTCAAAGACAAGGTTGTAGAGGGTGACCATTTCCAGGCAAAGGTGTGTCTGTGAGGATGTGCTGGCCGAGCAGAAGTGAGGGCCCTAACAACATGTGGGCTGGACCATCCCTGTGGAAGCCACACCTACCCCGGACGAAGGCAGGAGACGAGGAGGAGAGGAAAACCATGAGCCAGGGGTCAGGTTCCTAAGGAACGTGGACACCAACTAGGAGATCAATGGGAGATGACCTTCCAGGTCCTGTATGCTCGGTGTGCTGTCAAATCTAATATTTCTACCACACAATCTCTCATCTTCATCCACCCCCTGTCCCCTTGCTTCCTTCACAGCCCTTTTTTGGGGCCCCAATGCCTGGGCCACCAGAGAGCCTCGTTAGTGCTGCCCCTTCTCATCCTGGACACTTCCGACAGATTAACCTCCCTGGATAAGGGGTACTTCCAGGGATACTACTCCCCTGCTCAGAAATGCCCAATAGCCCCCCACAGCCAATCACATCACGTACAATCTCCTTCCCCTGCCATCCAAGGCCTGAGTCGCCTAAGCAATGCTCGTTTCGAATCCCATCATCTCCTCCTCATGCTTCTGTACCCCAGGCAGCTTGAACTCCTTGTTTTCAAGAACTCCTGGTACTTTTCACCTCCCTTCTATTTCTGCTGCTCCCTCTTTCTGGACAGTACATCCTCCTCTCCCTCTGCTGAAACTGTAGCATGCGATACAGTTAAGAACACACTTTTGAAGTCAAACAGATCCAGATTCATATCTTGGCAACTCAAGTACTAGTTCTGTGATGTTGTGCAAGTTAGTTAACTTTTCTGAGCCTAGGTTCCCTCATCTGTAATTTGGAGCTGAATAAAGTTGCCCCAGAGAAACTGAGAAAATCTATGTAAAGCAACAAGCATAGGAGCTGCCAGGGGAGGGTCCTCAAAGAGGCAGCTGTTATGTTTCATATCCTTTCTCTGTTCATCTTTCCCGGATGCCCCTTCAGAGCAATCTGTCCCTCGGTTGAGCCCTGTATCAATCACATTGTCTCCTCAAAGCATTCCTGCATTCTATGCCTTTATATCTGCATTAACGCCTTCTCTGCTCCTTAAAGGCAGTGATTGGGACTTGCCCACTTCTATATGTCCTCCAGCACTGAACACAGTTCATTCAGGACTCTACAAAGCTTATTGAATGAAATTACCTTTAATTCCCCAGCAGACAAATACCATCTCAGCTGTGGTGATTTTTCTAACTGTTCACAAGATTATACTGAGGAGGAAGAGAGGATAGGACCTTGGGAAAAGCAGTATTATCATCATCTGCATTCTATGCCTTTGTATCTGCATTAACGCCTTCTCTGCTCCTTAAAGGCAGTGATTGGGACTTGCCCACTTCTATATGTCCTCCAGCACTGAACACAGTTCATTCAGGACTCTACAAAGCTTATTGAATGAAATTACCTTTAATTCCCCAGCAGACAAATACCATCTCAGCTGTGGTGATTTTTCTAACTGTTCACAAGATTATACTGAGGAGGAAGAGAGGATAGGACCTTGGGAAAAGCAGTATTATCATCATCCTAGTGGCCAAAACATATCCCTTACCCAAAACCTATTGCTTCAAACAACACAGGAAACAACTGGTTGATTTGAGAACCTTCTAGAACAGAAGTATGTTTAGCTCTGGGTCTATTAACATCCAGGTGATTCAGGAAACATTTACTGGTATTAAAAATAACAAATGATGGGACTTCCCTGGTGGCGCAGTGGTTAAGAATCTGCCTGCCAGTGCAGGGGACACAGGTTCAAGCCCTGGTCCAGGAAGATCCTACATGCCGCAGAGCAACTAAGCCCACGCGCCGCAACAGAGCCTGCACTCTAGAGCCCGCGAGCCACAACTACTGAGCCCACATGCCACAACCACTGAAGCCCGCGCGCCTACAGCCCATGCTCCACAACAAGAGAAGCCACCACCATGAGAAGCCCGCGCACCGCAACGAAGAGTAGCCCCCGCTCACTGCAACTAGAGAAAGCCCGCATGCAGCAACAAAGACCCAACGGCCAAAAATAAATAAATAAATGTATTAAAAATTAAAAAATGAATGAATGGAAAGGTTATCCCCTTACGGTCAGCTTGCAGAAGGACAACGTGATGCAGGGTCAAGGCCATCCTTTGGGAGTCAATGGTGCTCAGGATCTTGGCAGCTGCAGTCCCCAGCAAAGGCTTCCCATTGTACAGGGTGTAGTAAGTCAGCTCCGCGGGGTCCTTGGGTCCTGGCACCCGCTGCATCTTTACCATCTTTCAGAAAAAGACAGGCCATGTTTACAGGGCATCTTGCATCAACTCTGCAATCACCTGGGCAATCAGCAGGCTGTATCCCGACTGCGAAGGCTTCCGTGGCTAAGTGGACCCATGACGTATATTTTAGACATCACCCTTCGCATACCTCCCTATCACCAGTGTCTCAAGAAACCCTGCTATGGCTGGAGGAGGGAGGCAGCGAGGAGAAAAGGGTTTTGAAAATATAAACATCTGGAAAGAACAGTTTCAGGCTGGAGAAGGAAACGCTGAAATGGTGATGTCTTCCAGCCTCCAGAGAACTCTGGCCTCATTTGAAACTAGGCCTCCACATTAATTCAGGGCATGTTAGGTTATTCTCAAACAAGATTTCTAATTTCAAATTCCTGCAATTGCCAGAGAGGAAAAAAAAAATGAACTTATATGTCTGCAATTCAAAAGAACTCTGATAAAAGCAGTACTTGGAGACTCAAAGATCTTTTTCTAAAATAACCTTTGTTGCTTTTTCCTCACTGTACAAGTTATACATAGTCACTACAGAAAATCTGAAAATACAAAAAAGCATCGAGAAATGAAATAAAATAAAAACAATCAGGAATCCTTCCACCACAAGCTAATTACTATTACCATTTTGGAGTATTTGCTTCTATTATTTGTTTTTCCCACACAGGCCTTTATTTATCATTTTACAAAATTATTTATCATACTCTCTATATAGCATTATATATTGCCATTTTTACTTGCATCCATAATGGGCTTAAATATAACAAAAGCATAAATGTTAATTTCTACACAGCATTCCAAGGCATGCCTCATAAACTTAGCCAATCCTTTGTTGTTAAACACTTAAATTGTTACTCATTTTTCAGCATTGTAACTAACAACTGATAATCATTATAAATACAGAAAACATAAATTTAAAACCTACATACTGTTCAGCTGTATGTATGTCTCATAAACCTAACTAACCCTTCATTTTTAAACATTTAGGTTGTTTTCAACTTTTTACTAGTGTAATTAACCATCGATAAACATTATGGCATAATATAGTATTTTCCAAAGTGTACATTACAGATTACGAGTTTCACAGGATATTAAAAGATGTTACAAAAATGTTTATAGCAGCATTGTTCATATCATAGCAAAAAAATCTGAAAATTCAGAATTCACTAACCGTAGGATGGATACATGAGTTATGGTACAGTCACACAACGCAATATTATAGAGTCATGTAAATGAACTATGGCTCTTTGTATCAATATGGGTGAATATAAAAGCCTGATATGGAGCAAAAGAAACAAACTACAGAATATAAAATGCAAAACCGAATGATGTACTACTTAAGAATACACATGAGGATGGTAAAATCTATACAGAAAACACAGGTGTGATTTAATACAAAATTCAGAAGCACAGTCAACTCTGATGGGAAGGAAGTGAGTATGTATAATCAGAAAAGACACAGAAAAGGCTTCCGGGATAAGGTAACAGTAATGTTCTTACTCTTTGGGTTGTGGGTTCTTTTTTACTAGTGTTCTTTACGCTCTACATATTTTTATGCTCCTATGTATGTATGTATGCTATAAATAACCATTAAAATAAATATTACTACAACCCAATAAAAAATGGGTTTTAAAAAAGTCTGACCAGACACTTCACAAAGGAAGATATCTGAATGGCCAATAAGCATATTTTTTAAATGCTCAAGGAGGAGATTCAATTTAAAACCACAAGTCATCACCATCAACCACCAGAATGGCTAAAATAAGAAGGGCTGACAACACCGTGTTGATGAGGAGTGGGGGTAACTCCACATCTGGTTGGTGGGAGTGGGAGCGTCAAACTGTACACTTTGGAAAAAGGTCTGGCAGTCTCTCGTAGAACTCACATACAACAACTCTATGACCCAGGAATTCCACTCCTACATACCCAAGAGAAATGAAAGCACATGGCCATGGAAAGACCTGCAGAAGAAGGTTCATAGAAGCTTTGTTTATAATAGCTAAAAATTGGGAAAAGCCCAGGTGTCCATCAACAGAAGCATGGATAAACAAACGGTAGTATATTTCATACAAGGGAATATTATTCAGCAATAAAAAGGAATAAACTACTGAATAAAAGTACAACATGGATGAATCTCAAAAACACTACAGAGTCAAAAAAGCCTTATACAAGAGAGAATATACTGTAGGATTCCACTTATATGAGGTTCTAGAACAGTCCAAACTGATCTATGGTATGGAAATGATATGTTATCAAATCTAAAACAGTAACATAATACACTGTTAATTGTAGAACCTAGACGGTGAGTAAATGGGTGCTTATGTCATAATTGTTTCAACTTTTCTGTGAGTTTGAAAATGCTTATAATAAAATGTTGGGGAAATGTAGATATTATTATAAACAAGGGTCTTATTGGCATTTAAATGTAGAAACCAGTATATTGAAGAAAGTCAAGGAGATTTCTTTACTTGCAGGTTTTTTTAGAGTCTTTGGTATGCCAATATGCCTTTGCAATCTTCAAGTACATTCTACAGGATGCAGCCTTGCCCAAACTGACCTGGCCAGAAAGCCCCTTTGTCTCTGGGCACCTTATAGAGTCATTTTCTGGACACTCTCTGAGAAACACTGCTCTTACCCTTTCATCTTTGTGTTCACCTCTATCTCCTCGAAATGAATTTCTAGGAGTAATGTTGTGACCATCTAAAAGATTCTTGTCTAAATTGCTCACCTGCCCTCCAGCAAGGTCATATCCATTTACTGTGTTTGAGGGTGCCCACTTCACTGCATCCTCAACATGGGATAGTACCATTTTACTCATCTTGAAAATGGCATCTTGTGGTAGTTAAAACTTGCATTACTTTGATGACAAGAGTTAAATGTTTAAAAATGCTTACTGGTCATATGTATATCTTCTTTGGACTCAGTTTTTCAAATACATCCACTAGAGAAATATCTTTAGATTCTAGACATTAAAATCTCCATATTCATGAAGGTGGCTCATCTTTAAAAATGATCTGAGCCAAGACGAAAGACTTCTCTGGGTGAAGGATGATATAAGCTATGTAGAGTGAATTTTATTTGGGAAACTTGGGGGTGTTATTTCTGTCCCCAGTTGGAGAGGAGGTAGGGAGAGCGTTAGTATAACCAGGTACAAGGTGAATGAACATTCAGGTATCTAATAACTTCGCTCAATTTCAATTTAATAGCAAATTCTTCTTACCAAATTTCTCCAAGGATGATGTTGGAAGGTGGCCTACAGCCTCAGTAAATTGGGGATTTGCAGAAATAAACCCCTACTTACTTCACTCGGGCTTTCCAGGCAACGAAAGGGACCAAGCACACTGAGTACTCAGAAAAAAAGAGGAAACAGCATCTCACTGGGCTCTTTTAGACACTTAGAATGTGCTGGGTTTCTTAGGTTTACAAATAACACCAGGAGTATAGGGTGATTCTTTCCTCCCCTTCAGCTGAGGCAAATCCCATTTCAACTGTCTGAATCCCAGCAACTTCCTTTCTGTCATTTGGAAAAGTGTGAATTATAGGGCTCACGTGGACCCACAGAAGGGAAATCACAAACCTGGCACATGAAATTAACTATCGCTTTACCTCATGACAAGGCTGTCTCAGACCACAAAGATTTTTAGAACCAAAGCAACATCCAATAGGACAAAAGGCCAAATGCACCAACTGCGAACGGGGGACCTGGAGTCTCCCTCAGAGGCATCATGTTGACTGACATAGGGAAGTGAGTTCCAGAAGATGGGTTGTTTGTACTTCCAAGATTGCCTGGGGACATGATCTGCAGACACTGTGGTAATGTCTGCAATTTCCTTTAAAGCTTCATCTTAGACGGTGAGACACCATGCGTGTGTGTTTGGGTTAAGTTACACACTAGATGTGGTCAATTACCAATCCAGGGGCAGTCGACTAGATCCCAGAAAATAAGAAGCCCACTTCCTAGAGGCAACTACCAGAAGCACTTCTGTAATTTGATACCTTGCTCAAGAGAGCTTGTTAATTAGCATAACAAATGTTAGAAATGGGTTCTCTTTTGGTGAAATTAGTGGTACTCAAGATATGCGGATTGGCCAGAATATGCTATAGACACTCCCACTCTAGCTTGAACTGGATAAAGAATCTAGAGAGGTTTAGAGCCTCTACCCTCAGGATGGCTACTGTCTCTGTCGGGTTCCCTCCGAAGCAGACTCTGAGATGAGTTGAATGCTTGTAATTTATCGGAGAGATGCAGGGAACTGACAGGGGGTGGAAGGGAGCTAACAAGGGATGCATTATGAAGCCAGTCACCACAGCGGGAAACTAAAGCTTAATTCTCTGTGGGAAAGCTCTGGCAATGATCCTAAAGCATACCTCTCAGAATCCTCCCAGCCAAGAAGCAAGAGAGCTGTGGTATTTATACCTCCACCACTGGTGAATTCCCAGGTACTTCCGGCCAGCCGTGGCTGGGCAAAGTACGCTCTGGCATCTCAAGAGCAGCCCTTCAATAAAGAGATGCTGGAAGTTCATCAGCATTCATCATAGAAATTATAAGGGGGGTTGGGCAGGGCACCAGTAGTGTCTGCTACAGCTCCCTACCCTGAATCCCAGTGTGGTCACCTGTCCATTATAAACGTAGAGGGTTCTATTTGTTGAACCGGATTCCACAAGGCTAACAGAATCCCACACCTGTAAGGCTGATCGGTGTTTCTGCTGATCTCAGACATGGTGCTGAGAGGCCTGAAAGCTGGGACTTCATCCAGCCTCCAGAACAGGATGCAGAGGAGTTGCGCTTGCTTACTAATAGCCTTTTGTTTAATACATATGTGCATGTGGGTAGCATGTCTTCCGAGACCTCCTTTCCCTACAGTCTAGTAGTCGGGAGAGCAGCTCTCACCCTCCTTCATGATTTCGATGATTATGACTGTCACCCCACCCTCCCAAAACCTAAGAGCAGTGTGGATTCACCGGCCTCATCAGCTTGCAATGTGAGCGCTCCTCGGCACGCAGCATGGTTTGCTTAGGCTCAGGAAGCACATTTCCACACCCTTCTTACAAGACCCCCGTGACTTTGCGCACACCCACCTGCACGGTGTAGCTTCCCAGGGTGGTGGCCCGTTTAAACCGCCGGCCTTGTTGCTGGGACATCATGAACAGCTGGGCCAGGCGCTGCTCCATGACCCGGGCGAAGCTTTGGTTGTGCAGGCCCACCAGGGAACTGTCCACGCCCTGCAGCACTGTGGACACAGGACACAGAGGGGCTGTCAGAGGAGAGGCTGCCTGCTGCTCTGTTCATCTTTCCCGGATGCCCCTTCAGAGCAATCCGTCCCTCGGTTGAGCCCTGTATCAATCACATTGTCTCCTCAAAGCATTCCTGCATTCTATGCCTTTATATCTGCATTAACGCCTTCTCTGCTCCTTAAAGGCAGTGATTGGGACTTGCCCACTTCTATATGTCCTCCAGCACTGAACACAGTTCATTCAGGACTCTACAAAGCTTATTGAATGAAATTACCTTTAATTCCCCAGCAGACAAATACCATCTCAGCTGTGGTGATTTTTCTAACTGTTCACAAGATTATACTGAGGAGGAAGAGAGGATAGGACCTTGGGAAAAGCAGTATTATCATCATCCTAGTGGCCAAAACATATCCCTTACCCAAAACCTATTGCTTCAAACAACACAGGAAACAACTGGTTGATTTGAGAACCTTCTAGAACAGAAGTATGTTTAGCTCTGGGTCTATTAACATCCAGGTGATTCAGGAAACATTTACTGGTATTAAAAATAACAAATGATGGGACTTCCCTGGTGGCGCAGTGGTTAAGAATCTGCCTGCCAGTGCAGGGGACACAGGTTCAAGCCCTGGTCCAGGAAGATCCTACATGCCGCAGAGCAACTAAGCCCACGCGCCGCAACAGAGCCTGCACTCTAGAGCCCGCGAGCCACAACTACTGAGCCCACATGCCACAACCACTGAAGCCCGCGCGCCTACAGCCCATGCTCCACAACAAGAGAAGCCACCACCATGAGAAGCCCGCGCACCGCAACGAAGAGTAGCCCCCGCTCACTGCAACTAGAGAAAGCCCGCATGCAGCAACGAAGACCCAACGGCCAAAAATAAATAAATAAATGTATTAAAAATTAAAAAATGAATGAATGGAAAGGTTATCCCCTTACGGTCAGCTTGCAGAAGGACAACGTGATGCAGGGTCAAGGCCATCCTTTGGGAGTCAATGGTGCTCAGGATCTTGGCAGCTGCAGTCCCCAGCAAAGGCTTCCCATTGTACAGGGTGTAGTAAGTCAGCTCCGCGGGGTCCTTGGGTCCTGGCACCCGCTGCATCTTTACCATCTTTCAGAAAAAGACAGGCCATGTTTACAGGGCATCTTGCATCAACTCTGCAATCACCTGGGCAATCAGCAGGCTGTATCCCGACTGCGAAGGCTTCCGTGGCTAAGTGGACCCATGACGTATATTTTAGACATCACCCTTCGCATACCTCCCTATCACCAGTGTCTCAAGAAACCCTGCTATGGCTGGAGGAGGGAGGCAGCGAGGAGAAAAGGGTTTTGAAAATATAAACATCTGGAAAGAACAGTTTCAGGCTGGAGAAGGAAACGCTGAAATGGTGATGTCTTCCAGCCTCCAGAGAACTCTGGCCTCATTTGAAACTAGGCCTCCACATTAATTCAGGGCATGTTAGGTTATTCTCAAACAAGATTTCTAATTTCAAATTCCTGCAATTGCCAGAGAGGAAAAAAAAAATGAACTTATATGTCTGCAATTCAAAAGAACTCTGATAAAAGCAGTACTTGGAGACTCAAAGATCTTTTTCTAAAATAACCTTTGTTGCTTTTTCCTCACTGTACAAGTTATACATAGTCACTACAGAAAATCTGAAAATACAAAAAAGCATCGAGAAATGAAATAAAATAAAAACAATCAGGAATCCTTCCACCACAAGCTAATTACTATTACCATTTTGGAGTATTTGCTTCTATTATTTGTTTTTCCCACACAGGCCTTTATTTATCATTTTACAAAATTATTTATCATACTCTCTATATAGCATTATATATTGCCATTTTTACTTGCATCCATAATGGGCTTAAATATAACAAAAGCATAAATGTTAATTTCTACACAGCATTCCAAGGCATGCCTCATAAACTTAGCCAATCCTTTGTTGTTAAACACTTAAATTGTTACTCATTTTTCAGCATTGTAACTAACAACTGATAATCATTATAAATACAGAAAACATAAATTTAAAACCTACATACTGTTCAGCTGTATGTATGTCTCATAAACCTAACTAACCCTTCATTTTTAAACATTTAGGTTGTTTTCAACTTTTTACTAGTGTAATTAACCATCGATAAACATTATGGCATAATATAGTATTTTCCAAAGTGTACATTACAGATTACGAGTTTCACAGGATATTAAAAGATGTTACAAAAATGTTTATAGCAGCATTGTTCATATCATAGCAAAAAAATCTGAAAATTCAGAATTCACTAACCGTAGGATGGATACATGAGTTATGGTACAGTCACACAACGCAATATTATAGAGTCATGTAAATGAACTATGGCTCTTTGTATCAATATGGGTGAATATAAAAGCCTGATATGGAGCAAAAGAAACAAACTACAGAATATAAAATGCAAAACCGAATGATGTACTACTTAAGAATACACATGAGGATGGTAAAATCTATACAGAAAACACAGGTGTGATTTAATACAAAATTCAGAAGCACAGTCAACTCTGATGGGAAGGAAGTGAGTATGTATAATCAGAAAAGACACAGAAAAGGCTTCCGGGATAAGGTAACAGTAATGTTCTTACTCTTTGGGTTGTGGGTTCTTTTTTACTAGTGTTCTTTACGCTCTACATATTTTTATGCTCCTATGTATGTATGTATGCTATAAATAACCATTAAAATAAATATTACTACAACCCAATAAAAAATGGGTTTTAAAAAAGTCTGACCAGACACTTCACAAAGGAAGATATCTGAATGGCCAATAAGCATATTTTTTAAATGCTCAAGGAGGAGATTCAATTTAAAACCACAAGTCATCACCATCAACCACCAGAATGGCTAAAATAAGAAGGGCTGACAACACCGTGTTGATGAGGAGTGGGGGTAACTCCACATCTGGTTGGTGGGAGTGGGAGCGTCAAACTGTACACTTTGGAAAAAGGTCTGGCAGTCTCTCGTAGAACTCACATACAACAACTCTATGACCCAGGAATTCCACTCCTACATACCCAAGAGAAATGAAAGCACATGGCCATGGAAAGACCTGCAGAAGAAGGTTCATAGAAGCTTTGTTTATAATAGCTAAAAATTGGGAAAAGCCCAGGTGTCCATCAACAGAAGCATGGATAAACAAACGGTAGTATATTTCATACAAGGGAATATTATTCAGCAATAAAAAGGAATAAACTACTGAATAAAAGTACAACATGGATGAATCTCAAAAACACTACAGAGTCAAAAAAGCCTTATACAAGAGAGAATATACTGTAGGATTCCACTTATATGAGGTTCTAGAACAGTCCAAACTGATCTATGGTATGGAAATGATATGTTATCAAATCTAAAACAGTAACATAATACACTGTTAATTGTAGAACCTAGACGGTGAGTAAATGGGTGCTTATGTCATAATTGTTTCAACTTTTCTGTGAGTTTGAAAATGCTTATAATAAAATGTTGGGGAAATGTAGATATTATTATAAACAAGGGTCTTATTGGCATTTAAATGTAGAAACCAGTATATTGAAGAAAGTCAAGGAGATTTCTTTACTTGCAGGTTTTTTTAGAGTCTTTGGTATGCCAATATGCCTTTGCAATCTTCAAGTACATTCTACAGGATGCAGCCTTGCCCAAACTGACCTGGCCAGAAAGCCCCTTTGTCTCTGGGCACCTTATAGAGTCATTTTCTGGACACTCTCTGAGAAACACTGCTCTTACCCTTTCATCTTTGTGTTCACCTCTATCTCCTCGAAATGAATTTCTAGGAGTAATGTTGTGACCATCTAAAAGATTCTTGTCTAAATTGCTCACCTGCCCTCCAGCAAGGTCATATCCATTTACTGTGTTTGAGGGTGCCCACTTCACTGCATCCTCAACATGGGATAGTACCATTTTACTCATCTTGAAAATGGCATCTTGTGGTAGTTAAAACTTGCATTACTTTGATGACAAGAGTTAAATGTTTAAAAATGCTTACTGGTCATATGTATATCTTCTTTGGACTCAGTTTTTCAAATACATCCACTAGAGAAATATCTTTAGATTCTAGACATTAAAATCTCCATATTCATGAAGGTGGCTCATCTTTAAAAATGATCTGAGCCAAGACGAAAGACTTCTCTGGGTGAAGGATGATATAAGCTATGTAGAGTGAATTTTATTTGGGAAACTTGGGGGTGTTATTTCTGTCCCCAGTTGGAGAGGAGGTAGGGAGAGCGTTAGTATAACCAGGTACAAGGTGAATGAACATTCAGGTATCTAATAACTTCGCTCAATTTCAATTTAATAGCAAATTCTTCTTACCAAATTTCTCCAAGGATGATGTTGGAAGGTGGCCTACAGCCTCAGTAAATTGGGGATTTGCAGAAATAAACCCCTACTTACTTCACTCGGGCTTTCCAGGCAACGAAAGGGACCAAGCACACTGAGTACTCAGAAAAAAAGAGGAAACAGCATCTCACTGGGCTCTTTTAGACACTTAGAATGTGCTGGGTTTCTTAGGTTTACAAATAACACCAGGAGTATAGGGTGATTCTTTCCTCCCCTTCAGCTGAGGCAAATCCCATTTCAACTGTCTGAATCCCAGCAACTTCCTTTCTGTCATTTGGAAAAGTGTGAATTATAGGGCTCACGTGGACCCACAGAAGGGAAATCACAAACCTGGCACATGAAATTAACTATCGCTTTACCTCATGACAAGGCTGTCTCAGACCACAAAGATTTTTAGAACCAAAGCAACATCCAATAGGACAAAAGGCCAAATGCACCAACTGCGAACGGGGGACCTGGAGTCTCCCTCAGAGGCATCATGTTGACTGACATAGGGAAGTGAGTTCCAGAAGATGGGTTGTTTGTACTTCCAAGATTGCCTGGGGACATGATCTGCAGACACTGTGGTAATGTCTGCAATTTCCTTTAAAGCTTCATCTTAGACGGTGAGACACCATGCGTGTGTGTTTGGGTTAAGTTACACACTAGATGTGGTCAATTACCAATCCAGGGGCAGTCGACTAGATCCCAGAAAATAAGAAGCCCACTTCCTAGAGGCAACTACCAGAAGCACTTCTGTAATTTGATACCTTGCTCAAGAGAGCTTGTTAATTAGCATAACAAATGTTAGAAATGGGTTCTCTTTTGGTGAAATTAGTGGTACTCAAGATATGCGGATTGGCCAGAATATGCTATAGACACTCCCACTCTAGCTTGAACTGGATAAAGAATCTAGAGAGGTTTAGAGCCTCTACCCTCAGGATGGCTACTGTCTCTGTCGGGTTCCCTCCGAAGCAGACTCTGAGATGAGTTGAATGCTTGTAATTTATCGGAGAGATGCAGGGAACTGACAGGGGGTGGAAGGGAGCTAACAAGGGATGCATTATGAAGCCAGTCACCACAGCGGGAAACTAAAGCTTAATTCTCTGTGGGAAAGCTCTGGCAATGATCCTAAAGCATACCTCTCAGAATCCTCCCAGCCAAGAAGCAAGAGAGCTGTGGTATTTATACCTCCACCACTGGTGAATTCCCAGGTACTTCCGGCCAGCCGTGGCTGGGCAAAGTACGCTCTGGCATCTCAAGAGCAGCCCTTCAATAAAGAGATGCTGGAAGTTCATCAGCATTCATCATAGAAATTATAAGGGGGGTTGGGCAGGGCACCAGTAGTGTCTGCTACAGCTCCCTACCCTGAATCCCAGTGTGGTCACCTGTCCATTATAAACGTAGAGGGTTCTATTTGTTGAACCGGATTCCACAAGGCTAACAGAATCCCACACCTGTAAGGCTGATCGGTGTTTCTGCTGATCTCAGACATGGTGCTGAGAGGCCTGAAAGCTGGGACTTCATCCAGCCTCCAGAACAGGATGCAGAGGAGTTGCGCTTGCTTACTAATAGCCTTTTGTTTAATACATATGTGCATGTGGGTAGCATGTCTTCCGAGACCTCCTTTCCCTACAGTCTAGTAGTCGGGAGAGCAGCTCTCACCCTCCTTCATGATTTCGATGATTATGACTGTCACCCCACCCTCCCAAAACCTAAGAGCAGTGTGGATTCACCGGCCTCATCAGCTTGCAATGTGAGCGCTCCTCGGCACGCAGCATGGTTTGCTTAGGCTCAGGAAGCACATTTCCACACCCTTCTTACAAGACCCCCGTGACTTTGCGCACACCCACCTGCACGGTGTAGCTTCCCAGGGTGGTGGCCCGTTTAAACCGCCGGCCTTGTTGCTGGGACATCATGAACAGCTGGGCCAGGCGCTGCTCCATGACCCGGGCGAAGCTTTGGTTGTGCAGGCCCACCAGGGAACTGTCCACGCCCTGCAGCACTGTGGACACAGGACACAGAGGGGCTGTCAGAGGAGAGGCTGCCTGCTGACTCGGAACCACAGCCGCCACCGCTGGCCGCCACCAGCCACTAAAGGCCATGGGCCCGACCCCGTGTTAGGGTTTGGCCATCCTTCCCTCACTTTACCCTCACATCAGCCCCAGGAGTTAGGAATAACTATTGACCTGTTCGAGATGCTGGAAAGGTTAAGTGACTTGTCTAAGGTCACACAGCTAGTAATCAACAAAGCCAGGGCTCAAACCCGAGCCTGTGGAACCCCAAAGCATGCACTCTGTCCTTCACAAGCTGTGATAGGTGTAACGCTGCCGTATTAGGTCCCAACCTTCTTTAAGATAGTATGTGTTGTCAGAGTCCATATGGGAATACAGCATCGCTAAAGGGTACATCTACTTGGATTTGGGGGGGTTCCCACTCAGAAGCCCTGGCTCAGCGCTACCCTGATTTTCCTTTTCCTTCCCAACAGCTTTGGTGAGAAATCTAAGCTCCATCCTGCAACTCAGCCCCTTCCGCATGGGCAAACCTCCCTGTTCGGTGTCCTCATCCCTCTCTCCTCAATGGGGTCCTTTCAGGGCTCACCCCTAAAGCTGCCCAGGGCCCCTGAGGTCTCTCTCACTTGAGAGCGGGATCGTGTGATAAAAAAGAGTGGGCTCTCTCAGTGCTGGCCCTTGCCAGTTGGGGGACTCTGGGCAAACCACCGGCCCTCTCAGAGTCCAAGTCCTTTTCTGTAAGACGGAATAAGAAGGGCTACACCACAGCAAATATATTTCCAGTGGGCTTTAAGGTTGAGATGAAATAAGATGTATATGGCAGCTTAGCATAGAGCCTGGTGTGCGGAAGGCAAATGAAACCCTCGCTTTCCATTCCTCCTTCACTGCCGGGCTTCATCCACATCCAGGGTATCTGTAATCAATGGCTAAGGAGTTGGTGATGGAATTCCAGGCAATGGCTGGTGCATGGGAGAGAATTTAGTGAACACCAGAGCCGTCCAAGGACTGCTGTGGTCAATGACTATGGGGGCGACTGCCTTTTGCCGTCTACCCCCAAAGCCAGCCCTTCCTCCGAGACCCTTGGGAAGAAGCACACGTCTTCCCAAACACACAAACACTCCCTCCAAACACAGTCATCCCTGAAAACAAAAATGCTAAAAGCATTTCTCATCTTCTTAGACCAAAACTTACACGGGCCGGGAATGTAATACAAGGTTTTTCATTTAGCAGAGTTTGTTCTACTAGAGTCCAGCCAAGGGCCATTAATACCACCATCTACTGGGATCTGGCAATAGCTTGGATATACAGACGGCATTGTTATTACGATGGCATTCCAACAGGGCCAGAACACGCAACGGATGACAACGAGATACAGAAAACGATGTTTAAACCAACCAAGAGAAAAATAAAACCCACAGCTGAGTCTTAGAAATTATTTCTTTGAAACCACAAATGCTAAATAATCCCCATGGAGGGCATAAAGCAGCTTTCCTTCCAGGGCCCTCATGAGGGACTCCCAGCTCAGCAGAACTCCTGCAAACAAAGATAAAACACTCCTGCACTTCCCACTGTGGCCCCTTGGAACCCTCCTGACACAGCTGTCAGGCTGAGGAAGGGCTGACCAGCCTCCTGACCCCAGAAGGAGAGCCCGTGTTCTTGCGCGTTCAAAGACACCGCTCCTGTAAAAGGACAGTGCCAACTGCTGAAGGATTACTTCTACACTGGCCTCTCCTAATGGGTGGACAAGAGCAAGAGAGGGGACACAAGATGGTCGAGGGACTTCATCATGGGTTACTTTACAGGAATCCCAGAGATGATGCAAGCACAGACATCAAAGAAGAGAATAGTCGAAGCCTTCAGGTGACAAAAACATTCTGGAAATAGATAGTGGTGATGGTTGCACAACGCTGTGAATGTACTTAATGCCCCTGAATTGTACACTTTAAAAATGGTTAAGGGCTTCCCTGGTGGCGCAGTGGTTAAGAATCCTCCTGCCAGTGCAGGGGACACGGGTTTGAGCCCTGGTCCAGGAAGATCCCACATGCCGCGGAGCAACTAAGCCCATGCGCCACAACTGCTGAGCCTGTCCTCTAGAGCCCGTGAGCCACAACTACTGAGCCCGCGTGTTTCAACTACTGAAGCCCGCATGCCTAGAGCCCGTGCTCCGCAACAAGAGAAGCCACTGCACATATATACACTACCAAATGTAAAACAGATAGCTAGTGGGAAGGAGCTGCATAGCACAGGGAGATCAGCTCGGTGCTTTGTGACCACCTAGAGGGGTGGGATAGGGAGGGTGGGAGGGAGACACAAGAGGGAGGAGATATGGGGATATATGTATATGTACAGCAGATACACTTTGTTATAAAGCTGGGAGGGAGACGCAAGAGGGAGGAGATATGGGGATATATGTATATGTACAGCAGATACACTTTGTTATAAAGCAAAAACTTACACACCATTGTAAAGCAATTATGCTCCAATAAAGATATTTTTTAAAAAAGAGAGAAGTCACCGCAATGAGAAGCCCGCACACCGCAACGAAGAGCAGCCCCCGCTCATCCCAACTAGAGAAAGCCCGGGCAGAGCAATGAAGACCCAACGCAGCCAAAGATAAATAAATAAGTAAATAAATTTATTTTTAAAAAAGGTTAAAACGGTAAATCACACTTTATGTGTATTCTACCACAGTTTTAAAAATTGAGAAAAAATACCTCCAGGGAAGTACAGGAGGCCTTGGGAACCTGCCACAGAGCTACAAAGAATCAACTGGGCAGCTCCCTCATGCCTCGTGGCTCTATTTGCAAAGAGGATGTGTCCTTCTCAGGAGGCAGCTGGAGAAGAGCTGAGGGTTGGAGCCAGGGGCCTGGGTTTGAATCCTAATGCCCCCTTATCGAGCGTCTTGGGCAAGTTGCCTAGTTTCTCTGGGCCCCAGTTCCTCATCAGAAAACACGGTTATCATAAGCTCCTCCTGACTGTATCATTGCAAAGAACAGTATACTATATAAAAAAATGCTTCCAGCATAGCGCCATAAAACCCATAAACAGTAGCTGTTGTTGCTCAAACGTGCCTCCTGCTCCACTAGACACATCCTCACCAGAGGAAGGAATTGCCTGGAAAACACAGAGCTGTGTTCCAGGACTGTAGCTCCTTTCCTTTCCCCTGAGAAGCACGGCGGACCTCAGGCTCCTAGCCCTCTCTGCCTGCCTGGAAGGGAGTGGAAAGAGGTGTGTGCCCATAGCTCTCACAGACACACGGAAGCAGTAGCGGGGGTTGGACCCTGGCACGGGGGCCCAGGAAGACCGCAGCCCCTCAGTACATCAGCCAGGGCCCTGGCCACCCACCCTTACCCACCACTGATTCAGCTCAGAGGAGGCGGGCAAGTCCCAGCTGTGTTCCTAGGAGCTTCGTCCAGAAGATTTGGTGGCTGTAACATCACTGGTGTCTCATTCCTTCTTTGTTTACAATTGCACTGGGCTCTAAGATTCCAATGATCAGGCCAAGTGAACTCAAATTAAGTTGTTTTATTCATGGTTGAATCTCACATACTCAGAGCCAAAAGAACCTCAATCCTCAGCTCACATCTTTTCCTGATTCTAAAGGTGAGCATGTGATGCCTAGTGGGTCTAAGTTGACTTGCTCAAGGACACACTAGGTTAATCAGTAGCAGAGCTGAGACCAGAAGAAATCCTGTGCTGGGTCTGGGATATTTTGACTCTGGTAGGTGAAATAAAGACAGATGAATGGGGCTTCCCTGGTGGCGCAGTGGTTAAGAGTCCGCCTGCCGAGGCAGGGGACACGGGTTCGCGCCCCGGTCCGGGAAGATCCCACATGCCGCGGAGCGGCTGGGCCCGTGAGCCATGGCCGCTGAGCCTGCGCGTCCGGAGCCTGTGCTCCGCAACAGGAGAGGCCACAACAGTGAGAGGCCCGCGTACCGCAAAAAAAAAAAAAAAAAGACAGATGAATAAACCTAAGAGGGACTCTCACCTCTGTCAGGCAGCAATATTAAGTCTGTACATTTCTACCCCGCCTCATATATACACCCCTGACTGCAGGATCCATGAGAGTAGGGTAGCCCCTGGGTACTCTGTAAAGAGGGGCTGCAGGATTCACCCTAAGCCAGTGAGTTTCCACCACAGTGGGACCCACACTCAGGGAGGGGAGCAGTGGATAGTGTGCCAAAACATATTTAATATAAGTTTAGTCGGAAAACAGATGAAAACATTAACATGTTTTGTGGCTTTTATAATACAAATAACACAACATTGTAAAGCAATTATACTCCAATAAAGATGTTAAAAAAATAATAATGAAAGAAAGAAAGAAGGAAGGAAGGAAGGAAGGAAGGAAGGAAAGAAAAGGAAAGAGAGAAGGAAAGAAGGAAAGGAAGGAAGGAAGGAAGGAAGGAAGAAAGAAAGAAAAATAAACCAACCTGATAGGGTGAAAGGGGAAATGAAAGAAGAGATTACCTGTAATTACCCAGTAGTCTCTGGTTGTTTCTGATATATCAAGGTTGGGGTATTCCAGTGCTAAAACAAACAAGGAACACACCAAATTACTTTCACAGGTTTTATATGTAAATATTGTTCAGGGAAATAGACATAGCTGACAAAATACCAAGCAGCTAAATCCTGCTTTATCATTCTTGGGAACTCTAGGACATACAGGCTGAAACTTGCTATTCAGAAAACTAAAATACTCAGTAAAGGGCTTTTGGGTGTCTGCTTTCAGTTTTTCCATCAAAACCTTCTTAAATGAAACACTTCCATTGTCAAGACCTACAGCTAGAACCTATCTTAACAATAGCTTTCTCTTTAAAAATTATCCAACCATCATAACATTTTTAGGAATAATTATTTCTTGAATGGATTTTTCCAGTGTCAAGGACTAAGTTTTGTAGCCAAATGTAACAGTCCCATTTCTTTACAGGTGTGGTGACCATCAGAGTTAATACATGTAAAAGGCTTAGCATAGTACCTGGCACATAGTAAGTACTCAATAAATCATAGTTGTGTTATTGTTATTTTTCTCTGAATATCAAGATGATGAAAAAAGAAATTCTTCACGTGCTGCCAGGTGACGTAATGCCATCTTTTATGACACCACCTTTTCCATAAAATCCGGAAGCATCTTTCCCTAGTATATGGAAATTCACAAAAGCTTGCCATTAAACAAACATTAAAAAAACTCTGAGTGTCTACTATGTGCTAATAAGTACATTCATACACATTATCTCACTTATCTACAATATATAAAGCAAACAAAAAAGGAAATAGAAACAATTCTGCTAATACATGTTTAAAAAAAAAACTTGCCCAGTGACCTTTAGAAATGTACCAATGATTAAATTTAAGAGCATAGATCTTTACTTCCTTTGCTTACCGAGTAAATGTTTGGGTACAAAATGTAGGCTGCATCGTCTTCAAAGTCTATGCCTGCTGCATGGTAATGAGGATTATGTAACTGAAGCATTAGAGGAAGATGAGGCCACAAGCCTATGGGGACTTTATCAAGTTGAAGTCACGATGCTGACTGCACATGAGTTGCATTATAATATCTATAGCCCGGGCAAGGGCTGAAGGCCCAGGAACATTTGCTGATGGCAGAAGTGGAGGAAACCATAGCAACCCAGATTGCCACGAGGACAGATGCCATACTAGGCAGTGTTATAAGCACAGAAGGCAGACTGCTTGGGTTCATACCCCAGGTTCCATGTCTCGCTAGCTATGTCAGGGTAGGCAACTTGTTAAACCTCTTGGAGTTTCAGTTTTCCCATCTGCAAAATGGGGTTAATTTTGCACCTACCTTATAGAGTAGTTGTGAGGATTAAATGAGATACGAGATAAGTGAAGGGTAAAAGCACCTAGCCAGTGCTTTTTTCAATGTGTAATAAAGTTTTCATCAATTCAATCCCCATTGATCACATATTTCAGTTGTGATATAATGACAAAAGAGTTAGCATGTGGCCTGGCACCATGGAGGTTTGCTAAACAGACAAGGCCCCGGAGAAGATGGCAGAGTCCCTGTAGGACGTGGACATACTCACGTTCGGCGATGGTGAGCGGCGGGTAGGTGAGGTAGAACCCCACCAGCTCAGCGGAGAGCTGGCGGAGGAGGCTGCTGGCCACAGTGCCGTTGAGGAAGGAGCTTCGATTGCCCACCACGTACACCAAGGTGACTGTCTGGGAGGCGTTGGACGTGCTCACCATCTGAATCGACACAGGAGGAAAGGGGAGGGAGACATGCCAAATAAGATGAGGGTCTGTTTCATGGAGGCCGTGGGAGGAGAAGTTTAAGGAGAAGTTGAGGTTAGGAATGAGAGGGAGGTGGGAAGAGAGCAAGGAAGAGATAAGAATAACAATAGTTGTCACTTACAGATTGCTTGCTTACATGCCAGACATCGTGCTAAGGGCACATGATCTCATTTAATCCTCACTGCAACCCTAGGAGGTGTATCCTGTTATGACTCCCTTTTACAGAGGAGGAAACTGAAGCCCAGAATGATCAAGGGACTTGCCCAAGGTCACACAGCTAATAAGTGACGGAGACAGGATTCCAACCCAGGCAGCCTGACTTCGGGTTTTAACCACTGGTGTGTGTATCTTTTCCAGGGGCTAAATGGTCTCAGCCTACTTTTATGGTTCTGAAAATACACAATAGAGCATAGGAATGGTAAATTTAAGGAGGATTCAACTGCTCAGAGAAAGCCTGAGTCAAACTTTTGGGGGATTTTTAAAGTTGAAAGGACGGGGAACCGAACCTGATGACAAAAAGAATTCAGAAATAGAAAACAGCTTCTTTAGAGAGAGATTCCATTTCCTTGTGGTCTATTAATTCAATGTAAAACATGTTAATATTACTATGAGATGGTGTGGTTTTCTTCTCGAATCTTGTCTAAGTCAGTTTTTTAGTTATGAGGAAATGAGATTTTTATAGGTCAATGTATACATAAAAATATCCCACAGATGAGATTTGAAAAACAGATGCAGTAGGAAGGCATTCCGCCTGGTGAGACACTCTTTATGGGCTTCTGTGCTGGGCGTCTGCCCCTTCCCCCTCCAGATCCATTTGCCACCCTGCCCTCATCCGGCTCAGCGCCCCCAGAGGCAGACCCCCGTGAACCACGTCAATGGGCTCCTTGGCCCCCTGGCTTCAGCTGCAGGGAGCTCAGGAGGATGTGGGAGAGAAGGAGGAGAGTGAGGTCAGAGAGTTGGTGTCAGGGACTCCCTCCTGTGGGGTCACAGCTCATGTTGGGCAGCTCTGGCCTCGGGCTTCCCACAACTGCTCTCTCCTCTCACCGCATCAGCCCCAACTGTCACAGCTTTGGCAGCTGCACTGTCCCTGTGTTTTCCCTAGAGCCCGCCCACACTTCTACAAAGTCCTTTTCATTGGACTTTCCTCAAATTATCTTCATTTGAATGTGTCCTCTCTTTCTGCCGGAAACTGATACCCAGTCTGTCCCAGACCTTTGTGTGCTCAGACATAAATATCTCTGCAACGTTCCTTTTAAACCTTACTTTGAAGAAGACCGTCAAGAGTAGCTTCTTCATGTTATTTTGAACTTTTTCCCATAAGTGGAAGTTCCTTTTAAATTCTCTAACACAGTACACTGAGTCCCATGATTAATGATATACGGAGTCAACTTTTCTGGTCAACTCTTACTTCCTCTCCAACAGTATTTCTGGAATGTGGTTTAGCCACAGATATTCATGCCTCTCCCAAGGTACCAAGAAAAAAGGCACTTCTTTCTGAATAATTCAAAAGACCTCACTGCACTGTCACCTAAAAAAATAATAACTAAAATAACTTTGCAACCTTCATCTCTATTCTGAACACTCTATTTTTTTGCTTTTCAACAAAACTAAATCTCACTGGATCCCAAATAGCTTGCAATATGGTATCTCTGTACATACTACACTCGATCAGGTAAGTTATACATTTTTTCAGATGAGAATTTTTTTATTGAGGAGACATCATTGACATACAACATTATATTAGTTTCATACTTTTTTGTGGTAAAATACACATTACATTTTAACCATTTAAAGTGTACAGTTCATTTTAACCATTTAAAGTGTACAGTTCAGTGGCATTAAGTACATTCGCATTATTGTGCAACTATCACCACCATCCATCTCCAAAACTTTTTCATCATCCCAAACTGAAACTCTGTACCTACTAAATAACTCCCCATTTCTTCCTCTTCCTAGCTCCTAGAAACCACCATTCTATTTTCTCTCTCTATTAATTTGACAAAACTAAATACTTTTTATAAGTGGAATCATACAGTATTTGTCCTTTTGTGACCGGCTTCTTTCACTTAGCATGAAGTCCTCAAGGTACATTCATGCTGTAGCCTGTGTCAGAATTTCCCTCCTTTTTAAGGATGAATAATATTCCATTGCATGTATATACCACATTGACTTATCCATTCACCCATGGATGGACACTTAGGTTGCTTCCATCTTTTGGTTGTTGTGAATAATGCTGCTATGAACACCAGTGTTCCAATATCTGTTCAAGTCCCTGGTTTAAATTCTATTGGGTATATACCCAGAAGTAGAATTGTTGGATCATATGGTAATTCTATGTTTTTTGAGGGAACGCCATACTGTTTTCCACAGCAGCTGCACCATTTGACACGTCCACCAGCAGTGCAAAGAGTCCCAATTTCTCCTTACCAATGCTTATTATTCTCTATTTTTTTTTATAATAGCCATTCTCAATAGGTGTGAGTGGTATTTTGTGGTTATAATTTGCATTTCCCTAATGATTAGTCATGTCGAGCATCATTTCATGTGCTTATTGGTTACCTGTATGTCGTCTTTGGAGAAATGTCTATTCAAGTGCTTTGCCCATTTATTCTTTTTTTTTTTTTTGCGGTACGCGGGCCTCTCTCTGTTGTGGTCTCTCCCGTTGTGGAGTACAGGCTCCGGACGTGCAGGCTCAGCGGCCATGGCTCACGGGCCCAGCCGCTCCGCAGCATGTGGGATCCTCCCAGACCGGGGCACGAACCTGTGTCCCCTGCATTGGCAGGTGGACTCTCAACCACTGCGCCACCAGGGAAGCCCCCTTTGCCCAATTCTTACTTGGGTTGTTTGGGTTTTTGTTGCTGAGCTGTAGGAGTTCTTTACATATTCTAGATATTAACCCCCTATAGATACATGATTGGCAAATATTTTCTCCCATTCTGTGGGTTGCCTTTTGATTATGTCCTTTGAGCCACAAAAGTTTTTAATTTTGATGACATCTAACTTATTTATTTTTTCTTTTGTTACCTGTGCTTTTGGTGTCATATCAACAAATCACTGCCAAATCCAATGTCATGAAGCTTTTTCCCCTATTTTCTTCTAAGAGTCTTAGCTTTTTCTTCTACAGTTTTAGCTCCTACATTTAGGTCTTTGATCCGTTTTGAGTTAACTTTTGTATACGGTGTTAGGTGAGGATCCAACTTCATTCTTTTGCTTGTGGATATCCAGTTTCCTAGTAGTATTGGTTGAAAAGACTGTCCCTTCCCCCACCAAATGGTCTCATCAAAAATCATTTGACCATATATGTAAGGGTTTATTTCTGGGCTCTCTATTCTGTTCCATTGGTCCATATGTCTGTCTTTATGCCAGTACCATACTGCTTTGATTACCATAGTTTTGCACTAAGTTTTGAAATCAGGACGTGTGAGACCTCCAACTTTGTTTTCCTCTTTCAAGATTGTTTTGGCTATTCGGGGCCCCTTGATATTTTGGGTGAATTTTAGGATGGATTTTTCTATTTCTGCAAAAAACATCACTGGAATTTTGATAGGGATTGCATAGGGATCATTCTGGGTAGTATTTGACATCATAACAATACTAAGTCTTCCAATTCATGAGCACAGAATGCTTTTCCAGTTATTTGTGTTTTCTTTACTATACTCATTTTTTTTTTTTATAGCTAAGAAAAGCGTGACCATTCTTGGGGGCTGCTTAACAACAACTTCATAAATAAGAAGAGATCCACAGGCCTGAAACCAAGGTCATATCACTGTTCCTTGATAGTCATGCCTTGTCCCTTGCAGGGGATACTTTCCCATTACCCCTCTACTCTTAGACTCGTATGGGTTCTGACCGCATCCTCTTACTTCCCATTCACTCATGCCATGATTCATTTAGCTAATTAGACCCACAACGCTGACAGAATGGAAAGCTGTTGTTTTCATTCTTAGTATCCATTCTCCCTTCTTCCTTGTCAGCACCACAATTCTCCTTGGGGAAACACCTCCTTCTCCTCTCCAATCAGTTCATGTGCTTTGGGTGCAGTTGTCCCACTCAGGTTCCAGGAGTGGGCATCTCAGCCAGACTTAGTTGACTGGGATAGTTCATATCCTCGACCACAGTTACTGGTCCAGAAATGGTCACGTGATCCAAGAGGGTTCAATGAAAACTAATCCAGGATTTTGACTGGAATGACACAAAAAAGGCACTCTGGATCCATGAGACTGTAAGTAGTAAAGATGAGGCAAACCGGGAGGTGCCAGGGGCCTGAGGATGATGCCACCCAGAGCAAGGCAAGCCAAGAGATGAAGAGAGAACTTCATGAAGAAATCATGTAAGCACCTGGATCCAGTTGTTCCTGAAGTAAGGAGCTGTGAACCTTTCGGTTACATGACCCAATCACTTCCTCTTTTTGCATAAGCCTGTGAGCTTGGATTCTGTTGCTTATAATCAAAAAGTCCTAATTGAGTCTTCTAACCCCTAATATCAATGCTATACAAGTAAAAAACAATTAAGTCACTTTTTCGATGACTCTCTGAACAAATTAAATATTTACATGGTCTTATTCCACAAAAGATCCAAGGTGCCCCCAAAATTACATTTAATACAATAAAATGGTAATTTATTAATTACAAAACCAGGTCCTGAAAAAACAGATTAAAGACAACCCTGGGGGGATCATTAGCATGTAGCAATCTATGCATGATATAGGGGCCTAGAGGGTTACTAAATCCACACAACAACTTTGGCTCTGGGCTTCCTGCCAGCCTAGGCAAAAAGTGAAAGAGGGTTAATAAAACAATTCACCCAAAGCTGTGGATATGTTCAAGAGCATCTAAAATCTATTTAGATGCAATTATCTAATCGCCCATTGTAGTCTTTTCAAAGGAATGTTTGTTACTTGCTTTATAAAGTTTCATCTCACGGCCCCTGACTATCATACGACAACACAAGAGAGGCTTCTTAAGGCCAAGGGCAGCTTATTTATCTTGGTGTCCCTTCCAGTGCCTGATAAAGAGGAGCTGGTCGATAAGTCTGTGCTTCTTGAATATAATTAGAATATGTTCCACTGCCAAGCTCCAATAAGACTCATGTACCTGTGAGGATCATAAATGCAATCAGAAAGAAAAAGGAGCTGAGTCACACTCCTTACATAAATCTTATGTCTGCGACATGTTTTTAGATCTTAGTCTAATATGAACCAGATCATAATGAGATACTTCCATATATACTTTGGGTGAATCTAGAAAAGGACGTCTGCTCATTCAAATTAAAATGTATGCTTTCCACATCATATTGGCTTTGCTGATAATTCACTTATGCTAAATGTCAATTTTAAAACCACTGGGTTTAACTGCAAAGGCTTTTAGTTCAGTAAAAACAGAGACATTAGTTAGTACAGTTAATTAGAGAAATTTGGGGGCTGGATGAATATGATTAAGAAGCATCTGTCTTTAGTGAGATGTTATCAATATAATTGTAAAAAATGGGTCTGAGAAACACTTTTGGTAGCATGTCTACTGTAAATCCAGGAAGTTGAAATACAGTATACCAGGAGTGGGATTGCCCTGGAAGATAATGCAGATGCTTGCCAAAAATTTCATTAAGGACCCCATTTCTGCATTGCATTGATGCTAGTAGAGCACGGTGAATTAGAGTATGGGCTTTGACTCAAGTCCTAATTCCATTCCTTACCAACTGTGTGACCTTCTGGAAGTTTCCTACCCTTCTCTCAGTTCCCTCTCCTGTGAAATGCTGATAATAACACCTCAGAAGGATGTCTTGAGTATTATGTAGCAAAACATTTATTAAACACTTAGCACAGTCCTGGCACATAGTAAACCCTAAATATAAAATGTGTGTGTGTGTGTGTGTGTCTAAAATAAGGTGATTGTTCGTGTGCATGCCTGGAAGACAACTCAAAGAAAATCACAGAATAGGCAAATCTTGGTGAGTTAGCTATTTAGAAATGATTCATTTTATATGCGACATTTGACATATAGAGTATATTCGAGTTCATTTTTTAAAAATAATAAATGTATTAGAAAGGCTTAAGGAAGCTTCAAGCCTTCCCAAGAAAGGCTTGGGAAAATAAATATAAAATCCCAAATCACAGCAGCTACACAGTGTCACAGCATCTCCCTTGTCATGACCACCACAACCCAGACATCCTCATCACTGCCAGGCCTGACTCAACTCGGTGGCCCCAAAGTGGCACCTTCTCCTGTTGATATCACATGCCCGAAGTACAAAGTTACATTTACACCAGGCAGCTTTGAAATGAGGGACCAAATCACTTCTTGCCAACATTTGTGTTCCGGTTGGCCTCTGTCACCTACACAGCTGAAGCACCCTCCTCCTTACCTGAATCGTCAGGTTGCTTTTAGTATTCAGAACTTTCCTCTCGGCATCCTGGAAAGCCCTCTGTAGCCTCTGTTCCATCGTCTGAGCAAACTTGCAGGACTGTATGTTGTCGGACTGGCTGACAAACTGTAGCACTAGAATGAGAGTAATAAATCAGTGCTCACCAAGGCTCTGCGTCTTAGTTCCTTGAACTTAATAGCAGTCATGATATAAAACGGCATGATTTTACATCAGAGAAATCAGGCAAATAAGGACAGTTGCAGTTTTGGAAGTGGCTCTTAAAATGATTTATAACATAGAAGAATTAAAAGCGGGATTGAACCTGAGATTCCCTCCAATGCAAAGGATTTTGTGATTTCATTTGATTGGCATATGGAGACATCTGCTCCAAGAAAACAAAATGGCTTAAGAGTGATCATGTCTTCTATTTCTTTGGAGGGGGAAAAAAACAATCAATTGGCTTGCATGACTAAGTTGTTTGAGTCTTTCCATTTCAATGGTTCCTCTACTCTTGTGGTTTACAAACCACAGGATCAGAGTCACCAGGGAGTTGGCAAGAAAGATTCCAAGGCCTAAGCTCAGAGATTCTGATTCAGGGGCATCTGGAACGTGTTGCTGCAAAGCACAGATTTTATGGACGCTCAACTCTCCTCAGTATCCACTGGTAATACAGGAAAAAAAAAAAAATACAGTATTTAATGCTCACAAGTACGATATACTCATAATTATATAAATTGGGAAGAAAGACTCCTGTGAAGGAATATTTCTAATGAATCCAGGTTGGAAAAGTTTAGGCTGCTGTGCAGGGAACTTGGACATTTGATTAGCAAGGTCCTTGGAGGAAGGTACACAGTGACTTTAAGAAATAACAGAGCAGCCAGTGATGGAGTTTTCAAACACGTGTCCTCCTGGTACCACCGCTGATCCCAGAACGGATAGGAATCCTTTCCTTCTGAGTTACTTGCCTGTTTTCAGCTGCAAGTAGCCTGCAGGCTGGGGAGTCCACGGGGAGGCAAGTACTGCCACAGACTGCAAGGTTGGGGTGTGTTGCTTCAGGTCTGCAGTGACATTGCTGATCCCATAAACGCCCAGCGTTTCAATCACTGCAGCAGGCAAGTAGACCAGCCTCCCTTTGGTAGCATAATAACCAACAGTCACATTGTGAGAATATTCCAGAATGTCCACCTACAAAACAAATGGACCCACAGAACTCAGTGTTCATTTCCATGGTACTTTAAGTTCTTCTTGGTGTTTCGTAGAACCACAACTGTTATTCAGCATGGCTGAGGAATGGGACACTCATTCGACAAATATTCTAACAATCCCATAAGCCTACGGGGATTGTCAAGTCTCAAAATACAAGAATACGACAAAATATAATTTATATCGAACCTACGGATATAGGATTCAATCTATATTTAATTTAATTCTGGAATAGAATTAAATGTGTGGCGTTTTTTAAATTTTATTATTCTTTAAGTGCCTCCGTATAATCCTGTGAGCATAAATTGGCATGGCAGGCAGGAGATGGCAGGCAAAAGAGATTTCCAGGGAATGGAATGCTGGGAAAAACAGCTGTATCATATTTCTCATCATTTATAAACATTAAAAGGCAGAAGTGATAGGTTAAGTGGAGGCCCTTCAGGACAGGGGTCAGGTAGTAAATGAGGTGAATTCCTTTCTTTAGAAGCTGAGAGAAGGACTGTTCAGACTTCACTCCATTCTTAGTTTGTGACTGGTTCAAGACCAAGGCAGGGACGGGCCATGGAGAGTTTCTCTTACAGCTGAGTCCTAAGGGATGTTGATGATCTGAGCTCATTCTGACCCAACTGGAAGATTTTGAGACTTTCGATTTTATTCTTACTTTGTTTTGTTTTCTGAGTGTTTTATATCAGCAGTTCAGGGTGTTTTTAACACCTGCTTTCCTCCCCCTTATTCTTGCATCTCCATTGGGAGTGTCATGTGTATTTGCCAAAGAAACCAAGACAACTGATTTTGCAGCAGGCTGGGTATGCCTTTGCTTCCTCCACACTGTGTGCTCCCCAGCACCTTGTTACCTAAAGGCGGTGTTCAAGGTGACTTTAGGTGGGACAAGAGATACTTCTGGATGGAACATGGACTCAGCGCCAAATGCCACCAAATCACCCAGCAAGAAAGTTACTCCCATTCCAATCCTTCCAATTACCTCAAGGAGCAGGTCTCAGTTTGAGGATAATCGACTTTTAACACCTCTCTAATCCTTGCTAACCATATTTTTAAACAAACAAAGGAAAACCAGGCCCAGCCTTAATGCCTTCTGTAAGCAACAATGTCTAGCTTGAATTTAACAGGCTGTCTCCATTATTTTCATTTTTATTTTTATCTTTTAAAAGTTTTGGCAATACTGCTCGGCTTGCAATATCTCATTTCCCTGACCAGGGATTGAACCTGGGCCATGGAAGTGAAGGTGCAAATCCTAACCACTAGGCCACCAGGGAACTCCCTATTCTCCTTTTTATGATTACCTTTTATTTGTGGGAAATGATCCTGATTGCCATTTATGGTGGTAATATCAAACATCCTTTCAAAAGAAACGTGTTTAAGTGTTTTGTTTTGTTTTTTAAATTTTTTGGAGTATAGTCAATTTAAAATGTTGTGTTAGTTTCAGGTGTACAGCAAAGTGAATCAATTATACATATACATATATTCACTCTTTTTAAATTCTTTCCCATATAGGTCACTACAGAGTATTGAGACGAGTTCCCTGTGCTATACAACAGGTCCTTATTAGTTATCTATTTTATATACAGTAGTGTGTGTATGTCAATCCCAATCTTAAGTGTTTTTTAAATAAAAGCTGATTTAAAAAAAAAACTAACACGTACTAATTGTCACAGCGGTCTGTGATGATATGCAAAAAAGGCAAAAGCTGTCAGGGTAATTTGCAAACGACCAAAGTTTAGTGAAAACTGTCTCAGGTAACCACATGGAAGCATTCACATTTTCAACTTTCAAATAAAGTTGCTGGTGCAGAAACCACAGATGCCTCTCGTGGAGAGCATTTCTTCTTTTTTTTTTTTTTTTTTTCAGAATTATATAAAAGAGATTAACAATGACCAATAAACTGTGTACCCAATCTCCTTCCTTGTCCTTCATGTGGTGGTGGGGAAGGACCCCTAATTTGAATGCAGCTGGGGCACAAAGCATCAAAGGAGGAAGCGAAAGCAATATTTTTTAGTGATGTAAAGGGTTGTCCACTGACTGCCAATCATATTTACTGCTTTAAAACTTGGAATCAGGGCTTCCCTGGTGGCGCAGTGGTTGCGCGTCCGCCTGCCAATGCAGGGGAACCGGGTTCGCGCCCCGGTCTGGGAGGATCCCACATGCCGCGGAGCGGCTGGGCCCGTGAGCCATGACCGCTGAGCCTGCGCGTCCAGAGCCTGTCCTCCGCAACGGGAGAGGCCACAGCAGAGGGAGGCCCGCATACCACAAAAAAAAAAAAAAAATACTTGGAATCAAACCAAAAGGGTATAAAGCAAGGCTTCCATCACTTAGATATGCCATCAAAATCAGCTAGTGGTTGTTAAATAGTTCTTGGCACTAAAGTGTTTAGAGAAAAAAAATGTTTACTTCTCTATCTGCTGCTGGCAATTTAAGCAAAGGTGGACTCAGTTTACAAGTCAGAGTAATTTTTAAATGTCCAGAAATAAATCACTAATTGTTCACAATGGTGAGGAAGATAAAGGAAAAAAACAATGGATGATTTCTGCAAAATTACACTGACAATTAAATACTTTCACCAAACAAGATAATGGGACAATTTAAAACAGAACCTCCAGGCTTAAAAAAAAAAAAAACAAAAAAAAAACTAGACATAAGGCAATTATCCTCAATTTTCCATCTCAGAATTTGACCTTCTCCAGCTACCATGCATTAGCTATTTGCCCAAATGATGAAAGATCCTACTTCTGTTGTGGCTATGGTACCCAGAGAGGAAGAAAACAATCTAAACAGACTCTGGACCCAAGAGGAAGAGATAGATGAGCCTGGTTACAAAAGCAGGGGGCTTACATGAGCCAAGACGTCATTCTGGTGAAATGCCTTCCGCAATGCCTGTGTGAGCCCTCTGGCTACATTAAGCTTCAAGGTTTCACTGATCTGCACCCTCCTTTGGGTCAGAAAGAGAACTGTGGGGCGAAACAGAAGCATGCAATCAGAGTAAGGCAGCAGACCTCCTAATTAATGAGCCCTCCTCTCCTCCCCAGCTACCCACCACCTTCTACAGGTTCTGAGCAAAGCTAGTGGGCAGAGGTCCAACCAATGGGGCAGCAGCTCCGTTGGTCCTGCTCAAGTCCTAAGGAAAGAAGGCCCCAGCCATTCGTGTGGCCCTAGTGGAGAGAGAGCTAGCATGCTGGTGGCACTTCCTTCTGACCAACGCTGCCTCTGACTCTGAAAGCCAGGCTAAGCCTTGCTTGTCCCTGACCAGTCTGCATGCAAGGAAATTCCTGGAACAGCATCCCTGAGAACCTCCTTAACTGCAGGCCCTGCATCCTAAAACAGCCTAAATCAAGCCTGCATCAGGAGGTGCAGTCCTCACCCCACAAGCGGGATGGAGACAGGAATGGAGACCTGGCATGGAGAAGAGGCATTTGTGATTGAACATGACAGGTGCTATGTGAAGGGAAGCCTAGGATGTGGTTGGAGGCCCTTGGAGGACCATCCAGCCCTGACTTGGGCAAGCGGTTGGGGATCAGGGAAGGTTTCCGGGAGGAACTGTTGCTTCCACTGAGTCTTGGAGGATGATGAGGGTGAGCCAGGCCAAGGCCGGAGGGACTGCCCCCTGCCACTCCCAGCAGAGGGAAGACCAAGTGCAAAGGCACAGGGGAGAGAAGTGATTATTTCAGCCTACAATATCAGGCTCGGTCCTGGGGCAATGGGAAATGAAGGGTTTAAAGCAAAGGCATGTATTTTAGGAGGCTCCCTGGACTCCAGACTGGAGAACAGATTGGAGGGTGGGGGAAGCCTGAAGGCAGAGAGAGAAATCTGGCTGTTGTTTCAGAAATTTAGGTGAGCGATGGTGACGGTGCGAACCAGGGAAGCGGCAGTGAGGGTGCAGGGGAGAGGTATTTAGGAGGTAGAACTGGAAGGAACCGGTCGTTGACTGGGGGTGGCTGGGGTGAAGGGAGGTTGTGAAGAAGAGGGAGGGGAGAATGTTCCAGACTTCCGCACCTAGGTGGCTGGGATGTGGAAAACCAGATGGTATAACTGCTTAAGAAACTGAAAAAGATACTGTGCTTTCTGCTCTGCCTAGTTTCACAATTTCCCATTTTAGAATAAGATACGTCTCAAGAGATAATTTCATTTAATTCTTTGTGGGGTGAAGAGGAAGGCGGGACATGAGCATTCAACACTGGCATGTTCTTTCAAATAATGTGTCTAATGCTTTTTATAGCAGACATTACCACACTATTAAAAGCATCCTGTGCCTTCTTGGCCTGTCTGCTGCAACTCAGAGGCGGGGGCTAAAAAAGATAGCATCTACGCGACTTTTTCAAGAAGGTCTCCTTTTTAACATCAGAAGAAATCTTGGGCGCCAACACAGTGTACGGTAGCTGTACTGTTAGTATCTGCTGGTTGAGAAAATACATGACAGAAAGCCTTTCGGAGTTCTGTAGCCCTTCCCAAGATTCTGTATTTTACCGATCACATCATTCACGCATGTGAGACATCACTGAGGTCTCTACACGCCAACTTTGGTGTACATTTGCTTTCTCAGACTCGTTGGGAGAACTGGTTTCCCAGGGGCCTCTGATATCAGGATGGATCCCAGGACTAGAATCCATGTCACGTGATGCTCCTCTCCTCTGTCACTTGATAAAGATCAGGGCTTCTCAACCTCTCATTACTGATGTTTTGGGTGGGATTGTTCTTTGTTGCCTGACTGTCCTATGCACTATAGGATGCTTAGCAGCTCCCCGGTCTCTAACTCACTAGATGCTCGTAACACCCTCTCTACCCTCCAAGTTGTAGACACCCAAAAACATCTCCAGACATGGCCAAATGTCCCCTGGTGGCTCAGCAGGTGGGCAAAATCCTCCCCGGGTTGAGAACCACTGATCTCAAAGAAATCTAATAATTCTGCTACACCTCTGAGGCCAGGATGCACTTGCTGCTTTCAAGTCAAATCAAGACAGTGGACTCTTACCTGTCTTCACCAGGAGCTTACTGGACATCTGACACTCCAGGTTGGATGCCATTTTGCCAGCTGTGATCATGGCCGTGGACACAGCGGGAAGAGCAGTGTCTGTGTTTTCTGCTGACAAAGGGGGCATCCGGGTGGCCCTTACTGGTGCAGTGATGGACGTCAAGGCTGCCGTGATTGTCAGCGGGCGTGCGGTGGACACCTTGGGCATGTCTGGGTTGGTGGGGTTCAGGAAGCCCGTGTACATGGCTTGTGGTTTCCTGGGGAGGTGTGTTGTGGACAACAGGCCAGAGGCAGTGCCCGTGTTCCCTTGCGTAGCCGTGGGAGTGCTCACGGTGTGTGCTGTTCTTGCAAACATGTAGGTCGGTGTGAACGAGAAGCCTGGATGGGCTGCCCCTGGTGTCGCCTTTGGGCCAGATGCTGCGTTGCTTGTGACGTTTTTAGCTACAGCAGTGGCCCAGCTGCTCTTGACTAATCCCGAGGCCACGGCCGAAGGGCTGCTGCCGGTGCCCTTGGCAACCAGGGCTGCAGACAGCACCAGTGGACTTGATTTCCGAAGAAGCAACATGGTTGCTGCTGTTGGTTCTGCCTTGGGCGACACCGAGGAGTCCACTGCAAAGAGAGAAAAGCGAAGTTTGTCATTGGTCCGGAATGCACACACCACTGTGGGAATGAATGGATGTAACTTACGGGTTTGCTGGGGTGAAAAGTCTCTGAGCACTGGAATTTAGGCAAAACAGCTTTAGGTTCATTAAGCTGATTAACCATAATGAGAATGCCACTTAGAGCAAAGCTATGGTTGGAAATAAGGACACTTAAATTCTGAATACTTTCCAAAAAGTCAAGTCGGCAGAAGATCCGGGGCCTGACTATCTAGACTGCTAACTCATTCACCATCCTGGAATCAGGTACATCTGCTCCATCTGAGCAAAGCTGGGTATCTGTGTTGAGCTTGAAGATGCTTTGGCCCCAGAAGCAGTCACACCTATTTTGGGGGGGGAGGGTACCAGGAAACAAACTACCTGCATTTGTGGCTGCACCTGTCCACTTCTCGGGGCGCTGAGAAGCCGGCAGTGCTTTGGATGGGGTCCTGAATAAGGCACTGGTTGATAGAGAAGGAGATTCAGCAGTAGAGTGGTATCTCGGGATACTCTGGAACGGTGGGGAAGCATTTATCACCGGAGGTGGATAGATGTTGCCGGAAATTTGGAAACTTGTATCCATTCCATCTGAAAGCATCTCCCATAAGCTAGCTGTGGAAGTTAGACTTGGAGAGGTCAGCACAGGAGAGTGTGTTGGATGGGCAGGCAGCCGTAGATGGGGATGAGACAGAGAATGTTGACTTATGGATGGGTCACCTTCAACCTCAGCTGTTTGAAAGTCTCTGGAGTAGTTGTTAGTGTTTATGGACAAGAAGTCTGTATGGTTTCTAACCACGGTAACGTCTGACTGTTGGACGAGCTGGTTAGTGCTTGTACCAGAGACTGGATCCTGAATGCTAAAGCCTTCTGCAGTCGCTAAATGCCCAACATTATCTTTGAAATCCCGAGATTTTATTGTACTGGCAGCAGAATTTAAACCACCGAGAGGAGCAGTTGAAGCTGAGTGAGTTTCCCAACTTGTGGAGTTAATTGTGTGCCCGTTCACATCATAATTTGTTTGCTGCAGCAAGCCAGATACCATTGGTTCTGTTGAAAGGGATCCAGTTTCTGCTGCAAGAGAATGCCAGAAAACATCTGTGATTGCTGGCTTCTTCATGTCTCCCATTGTTGAGAAATCATAGACCTCATGGGAGGAGGGAAATGCTGTCACCTGTTTGGAAGCTGAAACTGGCAACTCAGAATGGTCCGTCACAGCTGTGTAAGTATCTGGCTTGGTGTTGGAAGAGCTATGAGATGGGAGAACAGTCTGGGTGGCTCGTGCAAAGGGGATGGAAGATGGAGATAATTCTGAAGGAAGGAGGTTTGTTCTTGGTGGTGTAATGTCTGAAGAAACCCGATCAGTGCTAAAATCAGAGGTGACTCCACTTACAGCGTGAAGACTTGGCCTCTCTTTACTTGAAAGGGTCTGGAGAGCAACTGTCAAATTCGCCTTTTTGTTTTTCTTCAAAACAGTTGTTCCGCTACCTTCTTTCTGCAGAGGAAATGTCCAAGTCGTGGAAGGAAGATTAGGAAATGTGCTTGAGAGGAGCAAGTCTGCAGCTGCAGTAGGAGGGGATCCATCATTGCCTGCTTCTTGAGGAGCTGGCATTGGGGGCATGGCGGATGGAGAAGCATGATTCCCTGCCAGCTGGAGGGAAGAAGGCATGGAGGGCAAGTCTGCCGCTGCGCCATTTGATGGGGATGTGAGAACCTCCCCAGAAAGGATTTCTTGCCCTCGGCTGGCTGTGGTGAGAGGCAGAGAAGGCACCAAAGGGGAGGATGTGTGTTCTGCTGAAAGGGCGGGCCCTTTGGAATTCTCTGGAGCTGGTGACAAACGCAGCGGGTGAGCAGAGTCCTTTGCAGTAGCAGGGGCTGCCTTTCGGCTGATCATTCCCACTGCCACCGATTCCGCAGCCTGGACAGGTGAAGACACAGCCTCATGGGTCGTGGTGCTCTTAAAGGCTGGCAGAGACACCCCACTATGTGCTCTTTCAGCCACCTCAGCTTCAATTGGCTGGGTGGATGCAGGACTTGGAGCCACTTCCCACATCGATGATGAGGGTGTTCCACCTGGAAGCTGAAGAAGACTTCCGGGAACCAGGGGAGTGACAGACAGACGGGCCAGGTCGGCCACGGAGCTCAAAAACTCAGGTGTGTGAGAGACTGCTGAGTAAGGACCCTCTGCTGGGCTTGAGGATCCAGGAAAACCTAGACGAGGGATGCCTATTAAATCCTGGGCATTTTTGGATGGGGTGTGGTTCATTTCCTCAGCAAATGGGTTTAGGGGATTAGCTATGCTCTGACTTGAGGATGAGTCGGTTGGAGCTGTTTGGGGGAATAAAAGCACTTTGGTGGGTCGCTCTGCTGGCTTAGAAAAGATGATGGAATGAGGTGAGTCAGGAGCCAATGAAGAAGATGAAGATGAGGGGAGAGCATCTGCCCTCGGGGAATGTAGTTCTGCCATGGAAGGAGTCCCTACCCACGGTGGCCAGGATGGGAGGCCAGCGCGGAAGGACGCCACTGATGGGAGAGGTGACAGTGTGGGAAGCATGCTGGTGTGAGGCAAACCTGACACGGCGGCTGCTTCTTTTCCCCCTGGAGGTCTTGGTTGGACCAGGGCCTCAGTAGAATCCTTGGAAGGCTCGAGGGAGGAACTATGTCCACTGCCTTGGTAAGGGGAAGGAGAGAAGTCCCCGTGGGCCCGAGCTTGGCGGTGGGTCTTGGGTGGAGGCATCTGGGCAGACTGCGGCCAGCTCGTGTTGTCAGGGGACCGTCCTGGCACAGGCTTCATTCTATCCACTGCTGAGGAAGACTGGACTTCGGACAAAGGCCATGTTGGTGAAATCGGTAACAATTTCCCATGAGGAAATGACTCTGGGGTTGGGGTGACAGTGATCTGTAGATTGTCCCTTCCTGTGAAACAAAGGATCAAGCAGTCAGGCATCGGCTCATCACAGGTCCTGGAGAGAAGGGTAGGCCAGACAGGCACCGCTCGGACCTCACAGAGCTTCCACCACATCACAGGAGACTCATTGAACACATTCAAACGATAACTTAGGTAATTACAAATACGTAGATGCTGCAACTAACCTACAGGGCAGGGTTGGTGAGAAGTGGTCTCTGATGAAGTGACGTTTAAGCAAAGACGTGGAAGATACTTGTGTATTTTAAATCTCTTTTCTGTTCCACCTACAAGGGTTGGACTGTGAAACTCACAACCCGGAAAATCAAAGATGAACGTGGCTCCCTGCCATGGCCAAGGACACCAAAATAAATCCCATCCAAGAATCCAAAATGCAAAAGGAAAGGACTGTGTATCTGAATGCAAATCTTTTTTTTTTTTCAGACCCTAGGGCATCTCAAGCACAATAACTGAGGTTGCCTGTGTTTGGGAACATGGCACCAAGGAGACACATTTATTTTGTTGGATGTAAAAGGATTCCTGATGCTATCGTTCACACCATGTCAAATAGCAAAGGGGATTTCTTTCAAATTAGGCTATTTCTGAGAGAAAAACTATTCCCATCCCATCTAGGACCAGAGACACCTCTCATGAGGCCCGGTGTTACTCCCAGCACCTGCAGAGAAACCCAAACTGTCGGCACTAATGAGCAAAACTGCAAGCGGAAAGGCGAGGAGACGGGGCACAAAAGGTGACTCCGCAGGAAAGGAGGCAAGGAAATAACTGATCAGAAAGCTGGGAGTTCCATGCTTGGGAAGAGAAACGACATCCAGCTTGAGGATTCTCTGACCCCCCTTTCCACAGTGGTGCCGATGGTGTTGATGACCCCCCAGAGGTGGCTAACTGCCCTTAAATAGTATTTTAAATTAAAAATAACAAAGAAAAGGTACTCCTAGAGCTTTCTATGTTATTGGCCAAAAAAACGTTAGAACCATCTGATAGAAGCAGACATACCAAGAGCTGAAGTCAGAAGACCTGGGTTCACACGCACCCTCTAGCCACCCGCGGCCGTGTGTGCATCTGTGGATTGCTGTGGCAGGAGTGAGGGCAACGAGCACACTCTAACTGCCCCACTGGCTGGCTGGGAGGAACAGAGGAAATCATGGAGGTGGAAGGAAGGGCTCCCCAAGCAGAAAAGCACCAAACAAATGCTTAAAAAAAAAAAAAAAATCACTAAACAAGTGAGCGGTCATTACAGGCTCTAAGTCCCTGTGTTTTCTGTTTTATTTGTTTAACAAAAGAAGACACTACGGTCCAGAGTGGAGACATCATTGCCAGAAGCCACATAACCCATCAGGGACAGAAGCAGGTCCAGATGTGAGGTTTCCTCACTCCCATTGCAGTGTCTTCTCCCCAACTGCTTCTCCCAAACCAGTTCTAGCCTTCACTCCACCCCTGTTGTATCCTGACACCAGAAAACCAAACAACTAAAGCTGAAGCTTTCAAATATTTGAGCTTTTAGAATATGAAATATACTCTGAGTCACAAAAGCCTAAACAGTGATGATTTTCTGAAATATCATTTTCAGTTTCATTTTTTAAGACGGAAAAAGCAAGGACAAACGATGTCTTTTACTCTGAATTAACAAAAAATAACTTTCCTTTCTGATTCTTTGTTTTCTTGTTTTAAAAAGTCCCCATTCTTGGGATTTACAGATACCCAAGGAATTAGCCGTAAGTCATTTTTAGAACACATCAGGATATAAGCCAATAATACAGCAGTCGACGGCCTTGTTCATTTAATTTTGCAAGTGAGAACCAACCCCTTCTCCTGGGCAAGCCATCTTCATAAGCCAGGCTCAGCCTCTTTGTCTCCTCATCGCCAGATCAGAATCACTACAGCCCTTACCTGCAGGACCCAAAGCTTCCTCCGGCCTCTGTTAGCAAAAATGCACCTTTTACAGGAAAAGTGCCAAATGTATATACAGCTATAGGACAAAAAAGTCTACACAGCCTTTCATTAAAATATCTGCACTCCCTGGGAACTGCCTCATGGTTTGCAATGAAAATTGTGTTTCTGTTACCAAACTCAGCCTAAGGAAGTATCCATGCTCCCTTGATTGCAATTTTACATGGAAGGCTGATACTACTGTCATGCTTCAGTCCTTCTTGTTCATGACGCTTATCTCCTAGATAGACTCAGCTTCACACTTGTCATGCAGTCTTGTCTGGTTATGTATATAGGCGGTACTTACATGAGTGAATATAACATCCATCTAATGTTGTTTTTGCATTTTGGCATTTTCCATTAACACTTTAGAGTCCATTTTTATTACTGGCATGTCAGATGAAATCTATGTAGGATTTCTTCTTTTGTACTCTCATTGTAATAGAGTCAACCATGGGTTCAACTCATGGATTCAAGAGTCATACCAAATTAAACTGTTTTCAAGTAAGTACCCTTCTAAGTCAAAAAGGATGTGACAGGCAAAGCAGTTTTTGCTTTCAGAAATATTTTTTACAAACTCTTTCATAAAAATCTTACAAACAGGAAGGGGAAGTGGGTGTTGGATGATTAATACAAGGGGGATTGTAACTGACTGGATGGCCACAGCCAAAGGAGGCTGAAGTAAAGAAATAGTCTCTAGTGGACTTGCCTCTGCTAAACCTTGTTGTTTCTAGACTAGAATCCAGTGTTTCCCAAGCTATCCCTTACAAAACACAGTGTCCCAAGATGCCTCATGAAGAAAAGTTTCAACAAGCTAACAATTTTGAGAAGTGTTGTATACTACACTCACACCTAACAGTCACTAATGTTATTCACCATATATTTCTGGCTCTCCACCTTCAGAGCATATAATAGGACTGCACTTCCCGGATACCTCTGTGGTTGGGTGGGGCCATGTTACTAGTTCTGGTCAATGAGTTGTGAGCAGAAGTGACAAGTGTCACTTCTGGTCTAGAACATTTATAATCAATGCTGGAGCAAGACTCTCCAGAACTTGCTTTCTCTGAAGAAAAAAAAAAAACCCTAGCAATATTATATCTCAGTAAGCTGTTATGAAGAAGGATGAAGAGGAACCTAGTAATCTTCAAAATGTTTGTAGGTCGGTCCACCAGCCTGAGTCCCTTAGGGACTATAATAAGCAAAAGCCCTCTGCTGTAAAAGTGTGTACAGGTAGCATGAGCAAAAAATAAGCTTTTGCTCTTTTAAATCACTGCAATTTGGGGGTTGTTTGTTACTGCAGCATAACCTAACTTACCCTAACCTGTTCAGAAACTGGTATCAGAGTGGATTTGGAACTTAAATGGGCATACTCCCATGTGTATCAACATTTAAATAAAGGCTGAGAAGTCCCATAATCAAGAAAACATAAGTGCCTGGGATGCAGTAAAAACTCCATGAATTGATGTTGGATGGTTTAATTAAACTTTGGCCAAAATTGATCAAGTATATTTAACTTCTGAAATATGTTTAGGATACTTCTCAAACATATCTGACCTCAGAACTTGGTGACTAAAAAAACCCCACCAATATACATAAAGCTAAGGAAGAAAGTACGTTCATTGAATTAGCAAATGATAGCAAATTCAAAAGAATAACTGATATGAAGAATTCCAGAGAAACATGCTTCAAAGACATGTCAACTGACTGAAATTATTGTTAAAGGAAGACATAAATTAGGATTAAGTATAAAGGCCCACCCTTAATCCACGTATTACCTAGACAAGAACAGAATGGGGGAGCTTCCCTTTAAGGATAGCTTACGTTAACTATAGGTAGGGTTGACTGGAGCTACAATAGGAATGTAGGCTAGCAGGGAAAGTATAAATTCTTAGGCTGCATTAAATTTTTTTCACTCCTAAAATAAAAAACTTATTTCATACGTAGGAAATAATATTTATAACATCTGTATGTAAGAATAAATACATAAAGAATAAATAACTAAAAACATACATGGTCTCTGGCTTCATGGACCTCACAGTCTTATGGGAGATGTGGAGTTAAATCAGACATTCTCACAAATGTGAAAATGATACATGTTACAGATGAAAGATGCATAGTCCTTAAGAGCATGCAATAAGAGGATGTGTGACCTGATCAGGGAGGTCAGAAAGCACATCACTGAGAAAGTTACTATCAAGTTGAGAGCCAAAGAATAAGAAGAAATTAATAAAGCCAAGAGGGTAGGGGAAAACATTCCATGCAGAGAGAAGAGCATATGCAAAGGTCCCACAGCAGGAAGAAGCATAAGTAGTACAAAGAACTAAAAAAGTAACCATAGCAAGATCAAGTAGAACATGAGTGGCCATGACATATGGCTGAAGAGGTAGTTGATGACTGGACCATTGGAGTGTCACAGATTTTAGTTCAAAGAGGAGTGGGAGGGAATGGAGTTGAGGGTGGGTGATGTACAGAAGCAAATCTGTGTTTCAGAACAAACATTCTGGCTACAGAGTAAAGAACAGACTGTAACGGGCAAGAGTGGACAACAGAAGACTAGTAAGGAAACACCTGCTGTGGTCCAGGTATGTGATGACAGGAAGTTGTAAAGAGGAGCTGAGCTGTGGGTGGGAGATTGAAATGGATAATCCTTCTCGGTCCCTTTCAATTCTCGGAGTTCAAGATAGTATATTCCTTTAAATATGTGTGTGTTTACAATGTTCATTGCAACTCTATTTACAATAGCCAGGACATGGAAGCCACCTAAGTGTCCATCGACAGATGAATGGATAAAGAAGATGTGGCACATATATACAATGGAATATTACTCAGCCATAAAAATAAACGAAATTGAGTTATTTGTAGTGAGGTGGATGGACCTAGAGTCTGTCATACAGAGTGAAGTAAATCAGAAAGAGAAAAACAAATACCGTATGCTAACACATACATATGGAATCTGGAAAAAAAAATGGTTCTGAAGAACCTAGGGGCAGGACAGGAATAAAGACACAGACGTAGAGAATGGACTTGAGGACACGGGGAGGGGGAAGGGTAAGCAGGGACGAAGTGAGAGACTGGCATGGACATATATATACTACCAAATGTAAAATAGATAGCTAGTGGGAAGCAGCCACATAGCACAGGGAGATCAGCTCGGTGCTTTGTGTCCACCTAAAGGGGTGGGAAGAGGGAAGAGATATGGGGATATATGTATACATATAGCTGATTCACTTTGTTATACAGCAGCAACTAACACAACATTGTAAAGCAATTATAATCCAATAAAGATGTTAAAAAAAAAAGATTCACTAATGGGAGGCAAAAAGGAAAAACGTGGGCAACATGTGATCCCTCACACTTTTGTGGAAAATATGGAAATATAGTATGGTCATGCCCTGCATATCTATGAAGTATTGGTGTTTGATAAAAACTTGAATTAAAAATCAAAAAAAATATGTGTTTGTGTATGTGGTGGGTTTTTCTTTTTTTTAATGACTGCAAATTCTCCAATATGCCTCTCGTTGAGAGGTGGGAGTCTAGGTCCCCATCCCTTGGGTGGACTCGAGACTGTTCAACCAATTAGAGTGTGGCAGAAATAATGTCATGTGACTTCTGAGGCTACCATCATAAAAAGCAGCTTTTGCTTGGTCTTTGGAATGCTCCCCTCCATACCCCTCCCTCACTGTTCCTCCTGGAACCCAGACACTGCTCTGTGAGCAGCCCAAGCCGTGTGGAGAGATCACGCGCAAGTACTCCAGTCAATAGTCCCAGCTGAGCCAAGCTTCCCAGTCATCCCAGCCCAGGCACAAACAGGTGAATGAAAAAGCCTCCAGATAATTCTAGCCCTCAACCATCTGAATCACTGTGGTTGTTTGAGTCTTCCCTATGGAGCCCCCAGACATCAAGAAGCAGAGACAAGCCATCCCCTCTGTGCTCTGTCTAAATTCAGGAAACCGTGAGCACAACAAAATGGTTGTTGTTTTACAACACTTAGCTAGGGGTGGTATGTTGTGCAGAAATAATAACTGAAACAGTACAGGGCTGTGTCCCTCACTTCTGGGAGTGAGTCTCTATACCCTTGATTAGATTCTCAAAAGGATGCAGAAGCCAAAAAGACAGTTAAGAAGCCTTCACTTCAATGAAAAATACTTCTGCTTTACACATAAGATTTTAGAACTTTGTCTCTGCTAATAAAAATATTTCTGTATTGGACTTCCCTGGTGGCACAGTGGTTAAGAATCCACCTGGCAAGGCGGGAAACACAGGTTCGAGCCCTGGTCCCGGAAGTTCCCACATGCAATGGAGCAACTAAGCCCACGTGCCACAACTACTGAGCCTGCTCACCACAACTACTGAAGTCCGCGCACCTAGAGCCCGTGTTCCCCAACGAGAGAAGTCACCGCAATGGGAAGCCCGCGCACCGCAACGAAGAGTAGCCCCTGCTTGCCACAACTAGAGAAAGCCCGCGTGCAGCAACGAAGACCCAATGCAGCCAAAATTAAATAAATAAATAAATAAATAAATAATAAAATTTAAAAATATTTTTGTATTAATTAAAGATGCATCACAGAAAGAAGAAGGGAAGAAATATTTTGAGGAGAAATGAAAGGTAGGTGGTATAGATTAAGAAGAAGGGAAAGTAAATTACGAGAAGTAGGACAAAACCAAATTACAGAGGGCTTAAAACACACTCAAAGGAAGGAATTGAAGTAGAAGCTTGGTAGAGGTGGTATGTTGGACAGACTAAGACAGCCCCATGACCCCTGTCTCTTGGTGGTCATGCCTGTGTGTGACCGCTCTCCTAGAGCATGACCAGAACCTGTGACATGCTTCTCACCAAGAGACTATAGCAAAGGTGACAGACTGTCACCCTCATGATCTTATCTTCTATAAGACTCTATCTTGCTAGCAGACTTGCTCTTCTTGATGGCTTGATGAATTTAGAGGCCATATTGAGAAAGCCCGTGTGGCAAAGAGCTGTCGGTGGCCTCTAGAACTGCAGATGGTCTCTAGGGACTACAGGTGGCAGCTCTGAGCTGAGGGTGGCCTCCGGCTGACAGCCAGCAGAAAGCCAGGGCCTTCAATCTGGCAACCACAAGGAAGTGAATTCTGCCGACAACCTGGGTGAACTTGGAAGTGGATTCTTCCCCAGCCAAGCCTCTGGATGAGAACACAGCCCAGTTGACACCATGACGGCAGCTTTATTAGACCTTGTACAAAGGACCCAGACAAGCTATACTCAACCTCTTGACCCATGGAAACTGTGAGATCATAAATGTGTGCTGTTTTAAGCTGTACAGTTTGTGGTAGTTGACTACACGACAGTTGAAAACTGATATAAGTAGGCAGTAACACGTTGTGGAAGGGTATATGGTGCCGAGGGAATGAAGGAAGAAGAGATGCAGCACGAGGTACCATGGCTGAAGTGTAGCATGAAGGATGGCGAGAAGGTATACTCAAGACAGCAAAAAAGGAGCACAAATTAATAGGTTTGTTTGGACTATCACAGAGAACATCTGTGAAGTAAAAATTCTAACACAGTACCTGGGACTCGGAGGAAGTTATTTGAAGAGAACACAGGGCTTTGCAAGAGCAGAAACAAAGCCACAGCAGCAAACAGCACCTGACACGTTGGAATGTTGCTGTGGAACAGGGTGTACTCTTCTGTTTAAATCCCATTTTTCAGGGGAAAAAAAAGCCACACCATTCTAATCAAATTACTGAATTCTTATTTTTCTCAATGAACTCCCGCTGACTCTCCAATCTCCACTCCCCCATAACTTTCTTCTATTGAGAATAAATGGATTCTTCTTTGCTGAATATATGGTAACAGTCTTCAAAAAAGTGTACAGAAAGCAAAGGTAAGTCCCACACATTACAGAGGGAGATGAAAGACAGTGGTGTTTCCCCGCACAAGCCCCAGGCTGGCTACCCTTTCTGAACATTTACAAACATCATCCATTCCAGGGACAAGCCAACAATTACCTTCTGTTTGGACAGTGTTTCCCACAAAGGGACTGGTAATCTAAAGAACTGTAAAGGGAAGTAGTTTAGATGGTAGAGATTTAAGGAGGCTCTGGATGAAGAAAGACAAGGAGCAAAGATCAACTTAGGCTGCAGACGAATGAAAGCAAGCTAGATGAAGACCCTCAACATAATGAGAAGAAAAGTTAACTTGAGTCAGCTCTTCCCTTCTTCAGGCAACAAGGATGGGTGGGCACACAAACGCTGCTCAGCAGACAACCGACACACACGCATTTTAAACCAAGCTTTAAACCTGAGCCAGGTTTAAAGAAAACCATGACTCTCAGAGCTTCAGGAAAGTGATAAGTCACTCCTGTGCAAATATCAGACTTAATAATACAGTGCACAAGCTTGCACACAGAGGCTAAGGATCAAGTGCTCTGTTGTTTGGCAAGTTTGCAGAGACTCAGGGCAGCTAAACTTAGCCTTCAACGAAAAGAGTCCAGAAACAGATCGTTAACATAACGAAACATCAAAAGTTAAGAAAGTGCTTGGCCAGGTTTGGAGGCAGAGTCTGTCACTGACTAATGTCCAAATGGTGAGAACTGCCTCCCTAGTCGCCCCAGACCTCAGAGATCCACGTGGGAATACGGAGATGCATCATGATGGATTGTTCAGGCCTCTGTCTTCCTGAGGCCCCTGGCACTGCTGCTCATTTATCATCCTCAGTACCTGTACATAAGACGCAGAGCCGGGCTGCGATGCTGCTGCCTGCACCAGGCACACTTTAACCTCACAGAAGCCCCCAGGTACAGCAGACTCCTCTGCTGATGCAGCTTCTCAACCTGAGCCTCTTTCCTCAGCCCCCAGGGCTGTGTCAGCCCCCTGGTCATGGCTGTTTTCAGAGACCCTCTTTTCCAAAGCCCTGAGTCTGCTACTTAAGAAGCGTTCTCATTCAGGTTCACAGGGCCTCTACGCTGCCCTCCCTGGGTTGCTTCCTGGTTTCCTCGAAACCACTCTTGTAACCCCGCCACAGTCCTTTCCCAATCAGCGCTGTTCCTTTCTTTGACTGCTGGCGACACGGAGGGGAAGACAGCCTTCCACAGCCGGCCTAACGCGTGATGAGGCATGGCTGCATTTCCAACCAAGGTCAAGAAACCATCCACTTTGTCCCGCTCCCCGCTCACCAGCAGGTTTGCTCCCTGCAGCACTTAAAGGAAAGCAAACCTGATCCCCAACAGCCCTTAAATGTAGGAAACTAAAGCAAACCAATTAATAAATATCCCAAACTCTTCTTCCTTGTATGTCAGAGAAAAATAGCTGAGGCTTTCTACCAGGCCCCATAGTCAGACTGTCTGGATTCAAATCCCACTCACTCCTCTATTTGCTGTGTGACCTTGGATGAGTTACTTAACCTCTCTGTGCCTCAGTTTCCTCAGGAGACAATTACAGTCCCTACTGCATGGCACCCACAGTACCACAAAATTGTTTTAAGGATTAAAATGAGGTGATACATGTCAAGTCCTTAGAACACTGCCTGGTACTAGTGCTTCCTATACTGCTAGCTAGTATTGCTATTGTTATTTTATTACCTATTGAGCCCAAAGTAGACATGGAAGTACTCAGAAGCCTCCTCAGAGAATGTGGATACCAGTCAGAACTTAGAAATGCCTGCAGATCATGCACTGTCACAATCCCACACATCTGTGGAACCCGTTCCAGTTTGCACAGTATTGTCATACCCTCAACCCACCTTGCTCCTTACAGTTCCTGTGAGGTAGAAGATAAAGGTTATTATCCCCATTTTACAGCTGAAGAAACCAGGGTTCAGGGAGATCAAGTGCTGGCTTGGCCAAGGTCACCTTGAGAGTTACCCTATAGCCAAGTATGACTCAACCCCTTTGACCTCAGATCCAAGGCTCTCTGTTCCACATGAGGAGTAGGTCTTGCTCCATCTCCAGGTCTGGGGTGGGCTCCATCCTCCAGCCCACATAGTAGCTGTCCGCCTCTCCTGAGTTTGATGATGAGTCTCTCTCCTTGGTGCTGCTTTGACAAACATTACTGGAACACAGCTCTAAATCACCAAGACCTGTCAGGCTTCGATTCTCAGAAGGTCAGAAGAGATGGATTAAGCATCACTGCTATGCTGAAGCATCCACCCAACACCCCAGACCCCACAGTCCTGAAGTTTGGCGCCTGCGATGTTTTTGCCTAAGATGATTTCTCCTGGGGCTTTTAAAAACGAAATGCACCAGTTAATAGAATCAAATTGCCATTCCTTTAAGTGATGCCAGCAAACAGAAAGCTCTGTTTACTGCTTCGACAGAAGCATTTTAACTTTCAAAGCTCTTTCACAGCTGTTTTCTTTTTCCTTTTTTTTAAACATATTACAATTTTTTAAAATTAATTAATTTATTTAATATTTATTTTTGGCTGTGTTGGGTCTTCGTTTCCGGGCGAGGGCTTTCTCCAGTTGCGGCGAGCGGGGGCCACTCTTCATCGCGGTGCGCGGGCCTCTCACTATCGTGGCCTCTTCCCGTTGCGGAGCACGGGCTCCAGACGCGCAGGCTCAGTAGTTGTGGCTCACGGACCTAGCCGCTCCGCGGCATGCGGGATCTTCCCTCACGAGCCCGTGTCCCCTGCATTGGCAGGCGGATTCCTAACCACTGCATCACCAGGGAAGCACCTGTTTTCTTTTTTAAAAAAAGTTTATTGCTTTCAAATGCTTTGTGAAACAGGTTTAAAAATAAAGTTGATCTTCCCCCTTTAGAACAGTAATAAATTTCATTTTCAGTTTTTTAAAACCTTGGCATATGTGATCATTACAGAAAATTCAGAAAAGATGGAAAAGTAGAAAGAAAAGAAAAATAACCCCATGCTGCCCTCAGCCCTCTCCATGTGCATGTCCAGCTACACCAAGAAAACTAGGATTCATACTGTGGTGACTTGTACTTCCGGACTTCATTCTTGGGAAAGTTTGGGTTAGCTTGCTTTTCAGAGTGGTGATCACACTGCACATACAAATTTGCACCTACTTCTTGTCTTTTAACATTATATTAAGGCGTTTTTCCATATTGGATAAGGCTGTATATTATTTCCACTAAGATGGGGTATCATAATTTGTTTAACCATCCCCTAACTGTTAGGATACAGGTTGCTTATAAATTTTCAGTATTATAAATAATGGCCTCATCTCCTTCCAATTCTGTCATCAAAATCCATATGTGGCAGATGGGACAGATACAATGACCTCCTCTTATGGACTAGGACACTAGGACACAGAAGATCATCTGCATCAAGAGAAGTAAACCAATGGGACTTGGAGTTTCTCTCCTACCCCTATGCCCTGGCATCCTTCTGATCTTTCGGATAGGGTCATTTATAAATTTAAAACTTCATGATGGCCTAACTCAATGATAGAAGACACAATTAACCACCAGTAACTGACCTTCACAACTAGGGCAATCCTACTGGCAAACCTTTCCAAATTTCGTATTAATTTTTACTATTTCATTCTAATGGCCTTAAGGGGAGTTGAGATCATTTAAATCCATTAGGCAAGATACTGGAGAGCTAGGAAATTCTGTACCTAGAGGAAAGCAGTAACAGGAGCTTAGAGAGTTGAGCAAAAAGACAACATATTACTAGTCTTCCCCCATGTTGAAAGGTTTAAATGTAAACCACTCCTAAGTGATAGTCCCATAATTAACATGGCACTGTTCCCACAACTCTTTATTTTTAGCTCTATTAGAGTACTTCCCTTCTGCTTAGTATTGCAGCCAGTTATCTCCCTTATTTGCTCAATCACTTAACAGTTATTCCACAAATACATATTGAATGCTTTATCTGATTGTCGCTGTTTTACAAAGATTGACAAACTGTAGGGCTTCCCTGGTGGCGCAGTGGATAAGAATCTGCCTGCCAATGCAGGGGACACGGGTTCGAGCCCTGGTCTGGGAAGATCCCACATGCCGCGGAGCAACTAAGCCCGTGCGCCACAACTACTGATTCTGCGCTCTAGAGCCCGCGAGCCACAACTACTGAAGCCCGTGCTCCATCCGCAACAAGAGAAGCCACCACAATGAGAAGCCAGCGCACGGCAATGAAGAGTAGCCCCCGCTCACCACAACTAGAGAAAGCCCGCGTGCAGCAACAAATACCCAACGCAGCCAAAAATAATAATAAAATTTTTTAAAAAACCCCAAAACTGTGATCTCACTGGGAAGGTGGTCAAAGGTCACGGTTTAGGGTGTGGGACCTGGGGACAGAGCAGCTGATGGCCTTGTTCCAGCTGTGTAAATTTAGGCAAGTTAGTACCTCTCTATGCCTGTTTCCTTCTTTCTAAGATGAGGATGGTAGGAATTGCTGTCTCACAGGCTGTTTTGAGGCTTAAGTGCATTAATCCATGTAGGGTATTTGAAACATAACCTGGTATGCAGTTAGCAATCAAAATGTTACTTGTTTTACATTTGGTAGTGTATATATGTCCATGCCACTCTCTCACTTCATCCTAGCTTACCCTTCCCCCTCCCTGTGTCCTCAAGTCCATTCTCTATGCCTGCGTCTTTATTCCTGTCCTACCCCTTGTTACAAAGCAGAAACTAACACACCATTGTAAAGCAATTATACTCCAATAAAGATGTTAAAAAAATGTTACTTGTTATGATTATCATCAAGGGGCACAAAATCCAACTGAGAGGTTTCAGAGACATATCTTTTTTCTAAACTATGATAAAAATAAATTCTTATACTCCCACTTTTGAGGGTAAACTTATTCTATCTTCTCAGGAATAGTTCTCTTTCCTTACAATGAATCCCTTTTCCCCAGCAGTAATTCTCCAATGAGTACCTGAATAATCCATCTGGCTTTCTTAGGCATTAGTAAGATTCACAGAGCTTCTGCATTGGATTTCTCCCCTGAAGTCTGCTTATTTCCACAGTCAAGAATGTGGTTTTGAAGATGATTTATTCAGCATAGTTGCCAAGTGAACACTTTCCCAATAAGATTCTTTACAAATCTAACTACAACTATCGCTGAGACGCTGAGAGAAGAAAGCAGAGACAGAACAAGAGGGTCTCACATATTTATCTCAAATTTTAAAATTAATGTATTTATTAATATTTATTTACTTATTACATGAGAAAAATTTTGATAACCAAAATTAAACCAGATATGAAAAACCTAAACAAATTAATACACAAAAAAAAGAGCCACTACTAAAAAAGGCACCAGAATGAGATATATTCAGCTGAGAGCTATCTAACTTTAAAAAAAATAGGTAATTCTAATGTTATCAAACTAATTCAGGCCTTTGAAATATATGAAAATGTTCCCAATTTGTTTTATGAAACCAGTACTTCTTTGACACCCAAATCCAGTATGGATATATTAAACAAATAAGCAATGATCAAAATATGTAAGTGAATACAGGGCAGCCAAGCAAAAATGTGTGTATGTAGGGGGCGGGAAAAGACAGCAGTGAAAAATAGAAATCTATGTACACTCCAAGATACATTTGTGCAGTTATATAAAAATTATGTATGTGTATATAATAATAAATTATGTAATGCATAAATTATCAATTAATGGGGCTTCCCTGGTGGCGCAGTCGTTGCGCGTCCACCTGCCGATGCAGGGGAACCGGGTTCGCGCCCCGGTCCGGGAGGATCCCACATGCCGCGGAGCGGCTGGGCCCGTGAGCCATGGC
>NC_041229.1:85720731-85732096 GCF_002837175.3 Physeter macrocephalus | reverse complement strand
TGTGCTCCACAACGGGAGAGGCCACAACAGAGGGAGGCCCGCGTACCGCAAAAAAAAAAAAAAAAAAAAAAAAAAAAAAATTATCAATTAATAAATAATTAAAATTTTATAAGGTTTGTGACAGTCAACACAAACACACACACAAGTGCATGCACAAAACATCCATACACACAAAAGGAGAATGTAAAACTTTCCACTGCATTTAAAGACCAAATAGTAGGACCCTAGGCCCAACTCTGGACTCAATGTGTGCAACCTCAACTCTGTACCATTTGCATTGCTGTTCATGATAGGCAGAGTCCTTCTCATTCATCTTGTATCTCACAGGATTTTTTTTTTTATATTGATAAGAAAATAATCCTACAGACATCCAGACAACCTGACATTCTTAAAACTGAGAAAAAGGAAAGACAACCAGGTCCCAACATCTGTTCCAATAAATACTGGTCCCATGCAATGATTTGAGGGAAAAAAAGTTCTGTATTCAAAACAGTTCAGGAAATTTCTTGTGGGAGACTCACAGTGCAAACAAATACACTAAAGACTCTGAAAAGTGTGCGAAAAACAAAAGATCTATTTCATCTAGAAAATACTCAAGCTGGTTGACTGTGGGACTTTTTCTTCTTCCTTTCTGCTTGATACCACTTAATATCCCAACTGAAGAACACTTTGGAATTCTAGCTTACATCACTGCAGAATTTAAAGTTGTTGCCCTCGAGCAATTTCAGACACACAGAAAAACTAAAGAAGCACTGATGGGTGGACTGAATCCATTAAAGAATCAGAAAACATACTCTTGGTCATTATATAGCTGACAAATTCTGCTCCTGTTTGCTTGTTTCCCGGTATACCTTATCAGACTTATTCATGAACTCTTCTATTGATGCACATCACTGAGATAACACAAGGGTAACCACTAGGAAACCTGTAAAGTACTATCACTAATGTAAAGGACCACCATTATTATACTGATGGGCTCTAATGCGTTCTTGGGGCATTAAGTTAATTTCATTTAGGTAAAATAATAATATCAATAACTTGACTGTTCTCCCCCCTGACTGGAGACGTAAAAAAAAGTGCTCTACTGGAAAAGGTTGTGTGATGCTTCATGGATACTGATGATGTTCTTACAATTAGACACTAAAAACCTACAAGTATCTATGTGGAGACCAAAGAAGCAGAATAAGTAGCCAATATTAATACAAATATTATTACTGACTCTTAATTCATATTCACTGGTGACTGATGTAGGCATATGCTTTACTACAGAAGTCTAACTTCATTAATATGAATATCACTATTTCAGGATTTATTAATTCAGATTCTTGTAGAAAGAAATTATTGATCAACTCTATAAGGACTGAATAATGATCAAACCGATTACCTCTAAGATAAAAAAGAAAATATTTATTCTAAGTAAATAATTTTCAAACCCTTTAGAAGCACCAAAACTCACTAAGATAGCCAACATGTTCATAGCAATTTCCATTTATAGTTTATATTATTTTTTATTAATTTTTATTGGAGTATAGTTGCTTTACAATGTTGTGTTAGTTCATTTATAATTTATTTGCCTTTAGTGTTTACACATGTGGTCCTATCAAGATAGCATTTTTTTTAAGAATTCTATAATTTAGACATTTCTGAGACTACATTTTCCCTCATTTGGTATAAAATAATAAGATCTATCTATATTAAGTTTAAGTTTATTCCATTCAACAGAATTTCCATTTCTCTCTCCCAATACCTTGGCTTACCTAGTATTAACCAGAATCATTAGACATGATTTTTCAGTATCGGCAATGGATTTTCCTTTATCTTTCCAGTCTCCTCCAGGCCAATCTGTGACTAGCAACAGAGTCTGGCCAGAACTAGGGTTGCCCACAAGAGGCAACCAGAATGCTGGTACTCTCTGCACCTGGCCTATCCAACACAGTTCCCACTCTGGTCCAGAAGAAGCCTAGGAATGACTGACTACACACCATCTGGTGGGAGTAGGGGGGAGATGCTGTGTGTTCCTGCCGAACTGCCACCTAGTATCAATATAAAGCTTCTTGAAGTTAAAAACATATACTATTATCCACAAAATAAATAACATACAATTCCCTCTTCTACCCTGAATTGTTAACACTATTATTTTCACAGTAAATAACTGTTAGAACCATTACCAGCGAAATAGAAGCATGTTTTGTTCACTCTTTACAAATACCAAGAGAAATTAAATGTTTCTTGTGGCACACTGGTTGGGTTGTTAATTACATGTAAGTGATCCTGAAATCCTGGCTCTTTGCAAAAATAGAAATAATCAATGACAAATATATGTCATATAGAAATCAAAGTCCTATTATAGAGACTTCATTAAAACCTATGTTCTCTCAAACTACATTGAAATATTGAATAATTTAATCCTAAATCTGTTTCAGAAGGTTGAATTTGTTGGCTAAGTTGTTTTCATGGTAGTGATACACAACTTTATTCAGAATTCTGAAATTTTAACTAGTTATTTTTCATGCCAACCTACATCAGGTAGTTCCCATTTTCAAAACATCCAGTCTATATAAGAATGAATTCCCCAAGAAAAAGTGCTACATGTGAAAATATGTAATTTAAATCAGTGCTGGAAGAACTACTGGGAAAAAAAGAAATTTAATAACAAAGGTAAAGATTATTTAATAGCTTTAATTGCAACTTTAGAGCATTTTAATAGTGCTGAACATTGAAAGTGACTTTATAATATCAAAACAAGTAGAAAGTAAAAGAATAACTTTATGCTCTGAATCTGAAAGTTAGAGAACGCTGCAGCTCCTGGGCTTACTTACAGCCACTATATAAAGGACAAATAGCCAATTTTGCTTGAAAAGCAATTAACAGAACAGATTAACACAAAGTAGTCTCCAATATGTACTTGGCTCTGCTGTGATTTTATCTATTTCAATCAACTCAAAGATAAAATTAATGTATGACAAAGATCAAACTCAGGGGGAGTAGTAGAAACATCACACATGGGCCAGGGCATCTGGATTCTGATCACGGTTCTCCTACCTTCTCCCACTTAGATGTGAAGCAAATTACTTTGTCTGATTGGGTCCCAGGTTCTTCCTCTGTAACATGAGAGGGTAAAACTGATCATCTAGAAGAGCCCATTAATTATGGCATGATTTAATCTAGGAAATTATTTTTTTAATAATTTTATCATCCTAGATATGTATTAATCTTGCCCCAAAACAAACAAAAATTTGTTATGTCTTTTAGGTCTCTTTTAATCTCCAGGTTCTGCCCTCCATTCCTTTTGTGACCTTACAATGTGTCACCTTGAACCTGCAGAGTTCCCACAGTCTGAACTGGGTCAGCACCTACTCACGGTGCAATTCAACATATACCTCTGTCCTCTGAAGTTCCTGCAAATGACAGTTGGCTCCAGAAATGAAAGCATTTAAGTCCTCACTGTTATTACCTTATAATATTTTTAAATGGGAAGTACATAACAACAACAAAAAAGCATTTAAATGCAGTCTTTATGGACTATAACCCCACTCTTCCTCATTCACCTAGAGCACTACCCCTTTCCAAGGAGGAATAAAGTGGTACGGCCAGATTCTCTACCAACAGCAAGGATTCTTTTTACTAGGAAGCCAGCGCTAGACTCCTATGCATTAGAGATAGGCATTTTCTCCCAGCTCCAATGCATTGGAGACAGGCATTTTCTCCCAGGTCTGGTCTTCTTTGGAGAAGTTTCCTTTCATTCCTCTACTTACAATCAGTCTCCTTTCTAGACCTACAGCTCCCCCACCTCAAGGCCGTTACATAAGGTGGTCCTAACCCTAACCACATGGAAGCTGCCATCAGTAATTATTCTAAGGAGGCAGCCTTTCAGCAGAAATAATTGAAATATGCTACCTTAGAAGTTTAAACCCGTCTCTCCTGGGGAAATGAACTCCAGAAGGCGACTTAAAAAAACAGCATCCAGCAGGAAAGGCAGAAAGGGAGAGAGAGATGTTTCCCAGCATTGTCGTCGAGGAAACAATTCTGCCACCAGCCATTACAGCTGCATCATCTGCAAAAATGAGTGTTCTGTAGGCAGAGCAGATGTTCCAAAGCTGTTTCATTTGTAAATATAGATGAGAAACGTGAATTGAAGATGTGACCTCACTCAATATCGTATTTGAGGGTAACAGCAATTAGAAACATTGAATATAATTTGAGCTGAGAATGCAAGGATCTTTTCTCAGTCCAAATATAACTGCAGAAAACATATTTTCAAGAAGTAAAATAACGCTCACTGTTGCCTTCCACCACACAGTTGCAAAGTGAGACAGTCTAATTCTGAGGCTCTCAGACAAATGTGGCCGATTCCACATCTTTGCTAAAAGAACTGTCAATTTTTCAGCCATAGGAGAAATTAAAGGTTGAGCTGGATGGATTGGATTGAATGAATATTAGGAAGAAAAGGGCAGAAGAGGGCATTTATTTTTTCTTCAAAGTTTCAGGAAATTAGGAATAATGACTTCACATATCCCATCCCTCTAAGGAAGGTAAAAGGAAGAAAAATTGGTAGACATCTGAGCCTTGATTTCTTGCTTTAGAGATGGCTAATCGGTCACATCTCAAAGGTGGGTTGCCTCCAACTGATTGGTAGTGGCTGCCCAGACTGCTGTGAAGGAGTCTAAGCACAGTTCTGGATCAGCAGGGAAGCATGCTGGAATCTATTAGTAATGTCTGCCACAGATGCCATATTTGCACAATGGTAGCATTAGCAGACAGATAGATATTTAGCAGCCTGGACAACGCGATCTCTAAGATTTCTTCCAGCATCTAGCCTAGCTCCATTCATTTTCAGAAGATGAAACCAGGGCCAAGGGTGGTTAAGTGACTTGGCCAAGGTCTAGCTCTGGGCAAGTCTGAATTAGAGGCTGGTCTTGGGTTCCCAATGACCGTGTGCTTTCTATCACCAGATGCATCATGTTACTTTCCTGAAGCATCAACTAGGAGACAGGGGAGAGAAAATGAACTGAGTAGAAGCAAAGAGAGGAAGTTAAAAAATGATTGCGGGACCAAATGAAAGAGAGGAAAAGATCAGCAAGATTAATAGGGATGGGTCAGAGGATAGACATGACTTCCAGGCTATAGGCAGTATGCAAATTAGCTGTTTCCACACCTAGTGAGTCCAAGATACTGACAATTTCCTCCTCACCGCTCACCTGAGAGAACCTACTTGTATCACCTCCCCTGCTCCATCCCTGAGCGTCAGCTCTTATAGCCCCATCTGAGCAGATCTCTGGTCACGTGGTCACAGATGCTTGGACCTGGAATGGATAACTGGTCAGAGATGGGTTAACTGAACTGTTCCCCCAGAATCTGAAACTGGGACCTGGAGATCATTGTCATTCTGTGTTGGGTGCTTGACTAGGGAAGTGATACAGAACAGGAAGCCACGTTTGGCACACATACGTGCCAAAACAGAGAATGCTGGTTTGAAGAGAGAGAGAGAAGAATGAAACAGATGCAAGGAGCTGCACGGGCAAGAGACCATGTAATCTTAAGAGGAGACAGTTAGATTAGCTGCTCTGGTTCCACATTCTACGGGGACTCAGCTGGATTCCAGACCACTGTGTTCTGTGACATACCCTTGCATGATTCCCAAAATAGAAAACTTTTTTGCTTCAACTAGCTCAGGTGGCTTCTGTTCTTTGCAAGCAAATGTGACCTCAGCCAAGTCAACCTAACGCTGGTTGGTTCCCATTTTCTATGAACACAGTGACAGCTGTGGAGAGGAGGAGATGAGAAATAGTATCCTTTCCCAGGTCAAATGTTCTCAGAAAATCCGACATAATATGGTAACCTTTGCAATAACGTACTGACTTTTATCCACCAAGTAAGGCAATAAATCAAATTAAACAAATATCAGCTACTTAAAATCTATTCTGATGGTTATCTTTTCAAACGGATGTGAAACAAGTGTATGTCATTTATTTATTACCAGGCATTTCTGCACAACAACCCTAGAGTTTTCAGGCTGCAAAGTCCTGAAAACATGGCACCCGTTTGCTAGTCACAAGTTACTAAAAATCCCAGATGGTAAAGCCTTTAAAATTGACTGTGGGAAAATGCAGTGTCTGTCTCCTAAGCAAGATTCTGGGGCTGTAAAATTGGCCGGTGGCATATGAAGAGTTCATAAAACTATGATTAAATAAAGTGCCAATGAGCGCTTAGGCAAAGCCTGTTGAAAGACTGCTCCGAAGCCTCCTTGTAGGAAAGCAAAGTGATATAAAGTAGGGAGAGATAAACTCTTTTTAAAAGACAATTCACTTTTGCAAGGATTGGGTTTTCACTGAAGTCCTCCAAATCTGGTACAGAAAATGAGAAGGGAAGATCCTGTTGAGATGTCCCCATGACCAGCATCAGGCAGTGTAGACCTGTAAAAGTCATGCGATTTGCAAAGCGTTGATCAGTGTGCGGTTTCCACCACACATTCTGGGAAACAAATGCTCCAGACTAAAATTTTCATTATCTCTGAATTTTTTAGTGATTTTGCATAAAATACTACTCTAGTTTTGCTGAGTTTATTCTTCCTCTAGTTGACTCCAAGACCACGTGTAATATTTAACCTCTAAAAAGATAAACCTCTGGAGCTTTTCCCAGTTGTCAACCTTGAAGTCACCCAGGTGCCTCAAAAGGGGTACCTGGAACGGCGAGGAGCAGCTGTGCAGCTCACGCTGCAACACGAACCAAACTCTCCAAGCGAGCGACCTTTGTACCTGGAGCAAAGAGAGCTGTAACTGCATCTGCCTTTGCCATTTACCTCCTTGGGCCTTGGACCTGTCCAGAAGCCCTAGATTGGGGTAGGAGTAAAATACTATGGAATGATCAAGGCAGTCTTGATTTTCATTTTCAGACGGTAGAGAGTCTGGTATGAGATAAATGACCAATAAACAGTCATTATTCTGTCCAGCCGCAGAAGACACCATTTGGAGCTTCTGTCCAGTGCACAGCCCCTGTGCCAGCAAGTGCCCTCTCCTGAAAACACGAAGCTGGTTTGCTATCATCCCCTATTGCCGACTGGGCCAAGAGTGGACACCTGCCCCAGGGGGAGCTAACTGTACCTGACCTTGCAGCAATCAAGCTGTCCCTGGGCCACGGAGAGCTTCAGTAAGGTGTTGTGGTGGCGGGCACTGGACTCCATGCTGCCCTTTCAGGTTGGCTATTTGTATTGAATACCATGGGCCCAGAGAAAGTTTTCAGATAAACGTAGAGAGGACCAGAGAGAAGCAGAAATGAGAGAACTGGGGCGGTGGGACAAGAAAGAGACAGAGAGAGAGAGGCAGAGACAGACAATAGAAACAGAGATGGCCGGCCCTGTATCGGCTGGTTCTTCTCTCACCAAGCCCGGTGTTCCTCTCTCTTCTGGGGTTCCTTGATGTAACCCTGCAGCCTTCCAATAAAATCCCCATCTCTGGTTCAGCTAGTGTGAGTGTTACCAGCACCCAAAGACTCCGACCATCCAAACCTTCTGTACATTTGCAATCCACCTCCATCCCAACCCCTGTGAGGAAAACTGTCAATCCCTCCAAAAGACTCTAGGTCACCAGGGGATTTTCTATTGAGTTGGAAGAAATTTGATTTACTTTCATTTTAACCCATTTTTGGAGTCTATTTGTGAACAGTTCAGTACAGTCCCAAACACCATATAACATCTGAAATTCATTTTTTCTTAAACACACTTGATGAATTTGACTATAAATTTAGAGGAAAGCCCCAGCTGACACTTTTGGCCACCATGTAGGGGAGGCCTGGGAGAAACCGCTGCTGACAGTCTCTGTCTCTGTGTCCTGACGTCAATTGCACCACATCATCAAGCGTACAGTGGGGGAAGGGGGCTGGAGCCAATGTGACACTGACAAAGGTGACCTGAGCTCAGATTTCTCAACCCTGTGCAATTTTTCTCTTAGCTTTCTTTTTTCTCTTCCGTCTCGGTGGATATGAACATGAGCCTTGGAACCTGACAGACCCAGATAAAAATCCCAGCACTACACTTGTGTGACTTTGGGCAAGTCGCTTTACTTCTCTCTGCCTCGATTTTCTCACCTATGAAATACCTTCCTTACATGGCTGATGTGAGGACTAAAGGAGACATGGCATTAAAAGAGTTTAGAATAGTGCCGAGTACAATACATAGCAAGCATCAGCAATATTTCGTTATACTTTGCAAATGACATGACCAGATGACTTAAGTTCTCACCAGTGGAATGTGAACAAAAGTAATATTCTATTTCTTACAAAGAAAATGCTGTCCCTCCATTCTTTCATACTATCCCTTTGGGTTGGAACATAACATATGTAACTGGTAAGCCAGCCTGTACTGTATGAACAAGGGACACACCTTAGGACATGACTAAGGAGAAAGAGAAAAGCACCTGAATCCCTGGATGGCTTCATGAGGTAGAACCACCTCCTTGCCTTACACCTCCTTTCCTTGGGATTGTTATAAAACAGAAATAAACTAGATTGCCTGAAAAAAATGTGACTATTATGTATTAATCGTTACCACCACTGCGGTATTAAAAGGTAAATATTTTAAGAAAATGATGGCCAAATTCAAAGTCTAACTGTGTGTATTAAAAAAATGAGTCCTCTGTACCATAATTATTTTCTTTTTTTTTTCATAAATTAATTTATTTTTGGCTGAGTTGGGTCTTTGTTGCTGTGCACGGGCTTTCTCTAGTTGCTGTGAGCAGGGGCCACTCTTTGTTGTGGTGCATAGGCTTCTCACTGCGGTGGCTTCTCTTGATGCGAAGCACGGGCTCAGGTGCACGGGCTTCAGTACTTGTGGCTTGCGGGCTCTAGAGCGCAGGCTCAGTAGTTGTGGCGCACAGGCTTAGTTGCTCCGCGGCATGTGGGATCTTCCAGGACCAGGGCTCAAACCCATGCCCCCTGCACTGGCAGGTGGATTCTTAACCACTGCGCCACCAGGGAAGCCCCACAATTATTTTCTATGTCCATTAAATTGTCACTCTGAGAAAAATATCGGGATATCTATACTTGTTACCTTGTCTATTTTTGAAACTATAAATTTGATCATCTTTTAATGAAGATTTCTCACAATAATACAATCAACAAAATAAATAATCTAGCCACTGGAATTTTACCTGATCATGTGTAATGTTAAAATCAGAATACTCTGAGTTAGTCATACACTTACAGCAGTACATTATCAAGATGATCCAAGAGAAATGGTTAACAAGCTTGTGAAAAAGACCTCAGGCAAATTTCTTCCTTAGAAGAAGCTCTCTAGATAAATTATCACTCTCAACCTAATACTAGCTAACATTTATTGCATACATATTCACCACGTGCCAGGCTGGGCTGAGCCTTTCAGATGCATTAATCCATTCAATCCTCACACCAGTGCTAAGGTAGATACTCTTAGTACCCCCAACTTAATGTGGAAAAGCTGAAGCTCAGAGAGCTGAGGTTATTAACCCAAGCTGGAGAGGGCAACAAGGCATTTGAACTTGTGCAGTCAGACTCCAGAGCCTATATCCTTGACATATATCATCCATGCAAGGAGATTCCACCCACAGGCTCTATAGAACACTCCAACACCAGCGTGTATTGGGGACTTAGATTTTACAGTCATCCATCCTGCGTGCCACGGCTTTGCATTTTGTGGGATGGATGACCAGATAACTCAGATTCACCTGGGCAACCGTGAATTGCAACGTTGTGATGGAAGTATGCACCTGGTGCTTCGTAACATTGCACGATGGATTCCCTGATTAACAAGGACTCCTTCAATTGCCTCTTCCAATGTCGTCTAGTTGGAAATTGTGTTCCTTTCTGAAAAGAAATTAATTCTACTGAGGGCCAGCAATGTATGGATACTAGACATATGTTATCTCCTTAATCCTCCCAACAATACTTTGAGTAAGATATTATAGTCTCCATGTAACAGCCAGACTTTGATAGCAGAAAAGCCAATATAAGCAGGAAGGGGTTTCCTAGGCATAATAAATGGCTTCAGGAATTTTTGGGGAGGTCTGAAGAAACAACCTCTAAAGACAGAACTTCCAGGAACACACCCAAAATCACACCAAAGAATTGGGATACTGCCGAAAAGAAGCTAACACAGCCATGCCTGTGCTCTCCTAGAGAAAGAACAGTAGTGGAAGTTGTGGCCTCTGCTTCTGGGTGTCATGGAAGTGCCTTAGATTGGCCAAACCCTCCCTGTACTGGAGCCATGGAAAAGGAATTTTTAGGTTTCCAGTTTCTGGGGGCCTGGGAAAGCACAGATGGAAAGGGGGTACAGGGAATGGAGTTCCCAGTGGTAACCTGCCTAAGTGAGAGTTTAACTTGGTCTATGTGACTCCCAAGGCCGTGTTCTTTCCACAGCACCATGCTGCTCCCACATGCTTTCCCTCCTGTTTGTTTCCCTGTCTTGGTGGTTCTCAAACTCAGCTTCACATCTGGCTACAACCCCCTCCAAACCTACTGAGACAGACTCTGCAGGGCCCCAGCTAACCATACTTGAAGAAGCGCCACAGTTAGTTCACTCTGAGGAATAGGACACTTGGGAACCCTCGCACTAGCTTCATCTTGTTTCTTACCCCCAGGAGCTCAAGGCCTTCACACCCCCAAGTTTTAGATAATTTTCCTAGGTGTCTCAGCCTCCCCCTCCTCTCTGGCCATGCCCACGTCCTCTCCAGCATCACCAAAACTTTGCCCTCATGGCTGGCTGCCCCAGTTCTAGGAGCCCTCATCTTTTTTGCAAGTACCTGAGAAGCCTGAGTCCAATATCCGTGTCCCTAAAACCTGGTTACTTTAGAGACAAACAGTTCTGGGATTCTAGAAACAAGCTGCTCTACACTGTCCCAGCAAGTCCCTTCGATGTGCACTAATGAAAGCTCCTTTTGCCATTTCTTGGCCTAACGACTGTCACCAATTTACTATAAACAGTCGATTTCCAAAGCCTTCCTTGAAGTCCACTCTTATTTGATGTTGCCTATAGAATTCTGCCCTCTGTAAACAGGGAGCCAGCACAGCAATTTCTGAAGCAGAGAAGCAGGTCCTCAAAGATTCTAGCAGGAGAACACAGAACTTCCTGGTGGGGGAGTCATTTCTACTGGCCCCAGTTTCTGAGGATGATCAGAGCAACACTGAGGGCAGCCTGGCATGGCAGAGGTAGCTACATTCATTCCAAACACAAATGACACCATATGCCACAGCTATAAATTCCAGCAGCAGCAGGTGTGAGCTTCAGAGGAATAGCTTCTGCAATTAAAAAAGTGACGTGTTTTTTTTTTTTTTTTTTTTGCGGTACGCGGGCCTCTCACTGTTGTGGCCTCTCCCGTTGCGGAGCACAGGCTCCGGA
>NC_041229.1:85694245-85720348 GCF_002837175.3 Physeter macrocephalus | reverse complement strand
GGCACGAACCCGCGTCCCCTGCATCGGCAGGCGGACTCTCAACCACTGCGCCACCAGGGAAGCCCAAAAGTGATGTTTTAATGGATTATGCAGATCAGCTAAGGCCCTAAATCATATACCTCCTGCCTTAAATGCAATCGAAAGCACAGGCCAAGCAAGAGGAGACACCGTAAACACTACGAAAATTTTATCACTCCTTATGACCTTTTTATACTTCACTGTGAAAAATGAACATTAACCTTCACTTCCAGAGAAGCCACTTTCTGCCACCTAACAAAGGCAATAGTTCAACTTCGTAATGACATGTGAGCTCACTTGACTTTGTACTTCTTGAACATCACAAATGTTATCTGATGTGATCCCATCACCACTGGTGATAAAATAAGCGGTCTTTTTTGGTCATGGAGTAAGGAACAAGAATAAAGGGGGAGCAGGTGCAAGTCTTGCTGTTGGAGGTAAAATTCAGAAACTACAGTGGGACCTAGAACAGTGCTTTGGTATTTCCTGTTTGCCAATCACGCAGGGTAGGTTTGGCCTTTCTTTTCAAAGTTAAGAAGATAAAGAGGAGTCCCTGTCTGTAAAGATGGTGGGAAAGACAGACATGCCAAAGAATCGTTACAAGTACAATGCAGTGAGTATGGAAAATGCTAGAAGAGTGATGGAAACCGAGCAGGAAGGGACTCTGCAGTGGGGTGTCAAGGTCAAGAGAAGGTGGCATAAGCCACTGGTCACTCTTCAGAAAACAAGTCACCCCCTCAGTTGTCATTTAGGAGCTGAACTTCCCCCAAAGAGATGGTAGAATCAAAGAGCTGAAAGGAAGTCATATTTCCCAACCCTCTCAGGTTATATATGGGGCAATGGAGGTCAGATGTTAAATGACTTGTCCAAGACCACACAGTGTTAGGGACTGAATTGTGCCCACTCCCCCATTGGTATGTTGAAGCCCTAACCCTCAGTGTGACTGTACTTGTAGAGAAGGTCTTTAAAGAGGTAATTGAGGCTAAATGAGAGGATAAGAATGGGCCCCTAATCCAATAGGACTGGTGTCCCTGTAAGAAGAGAGAAACATCAGGGATAAGCACACACAGAGAAAAGGCCATGTGAGGACAAAGCAAGAAGGCAGCCATGAAAGCCAAGGAGGCAAGCCTCAGGAGAAACCAAAGCTGCCAACACCTTGATTTTGGACTTCCGGCCTCAAGAGCTGTGAGAAAATTAATATCGATTATTTGAGCCCCCCAGTCTGTGGTATTTGTTATGGCAGACTGAGCCGACCGATACACACAGCAGAGAAATGGGCTGCCCTAAGGCCAAAATCCAGGCTTCCACTTACTTGAACACTGCTCTTTCCCTTCCTCATTCAGAGGAGAGATCTCAAAGGGACTTGAAAGATGGTGGTGGGAGATATCCGGGTGCACAACAGAGACATCCATTTCTCATGCAAGTGTGTGATGTGGCCTGATTAATGAATGACTAAATGAAGAGCAGGCTAAGTACAGGCATAGTAGCGGTAGGAGGCGAAGATGTGAGCCACATCTGTGTTATGGGGATAATCACCTTGCCCAAAGCCTGGGGTAAGCAGATGAGGACAACGAACCTGAGTAGACAGTCACGTGTAATTCCGCAACTCTGGAGCTCTGTGCACTATACCAGCAGCCATTAATTTTAACCTTACCTCTTTCATCTGCAAGAAGCCAAGCAGAGCAATTTATTTCTCTTTCACTCTGTGAGAAAATTAATATCGATTATTTGAGTCCCCCGGTCTGTGCTATTTGTTATGGCAGACTGAGCTGACCGATACACGCAGCAGAGAAATGGGCTGCCCTAAGGCCAAAATCCAGGCTTCCACTTACTTGAACACTGCTCTTTCCCTTCCTCATTCAGAGGAGAGATCTCAAAGGGACTTGAAAGATGGTGGTGGGGGATATCCGGGTGCACAACAGAGACACAAAGGGACTTGAAAGATGGTGGTGGGAGATATCCGGGTGCACAACAGAGACATCCATTTCTCATGCAAGTGTGTGATGTGGCCTGATTAATGAATGACTAAATGAAGAGCAGGCTAAGTACAGGCATAGTAGCGGTAGGAGGCGAAGATGTGAGCCACATCTGTGTTATGGGGATAATCACCTTGCCCAAAGCCTGGGGTAAGCAGATGAGGACAACGAACCTGAGTAGACAGTCACGTGTAATTCCGCAACTCTGGAGCTCTGTGCACTATACCAGCAGCCATTAATTTTAACCTTACCTCTTTCATCTGCAAGAAGCCAAGCAGAGCAATTTATTTCTCTTTCACTCCCTGCCTTTGCTTCCTTTGGAGGTTAGGAGCCTAATAGGCAGTGAAATGATAAGGATGGGGAAAGAGCAGAGTGTCTGGGTAAGGTTTCAGTAGCACACTGTCTATGTGGATAATGTGAACTGACTGTTTTGCTCAATACCCAATCCAACCTCTCTGTAGCATGAAGAGGCTGGAAAACCAAAAACCATACTTCCCAGATGCCCTTGCAGCTGGGGTTTTGTGTGTGAATTAGGTCCCAACAAGTATATGCACCGCACAAGATTTCCATCTGGAGCTAAGTCACGTGCAGAGAAAGGAAGGTGTAGCACATCCGCTCTGCTGCCAGGGGTCGTGGCTACAGCAGCGTGATTCTCGAACCATCAGCTATGATAGCAGCTTCCTGATTTTTCAGAGCACAATTCTTCAAGATAGTTTTTGGCAGTTGTTCTTGAAAGTTCAGAAACTTACTAATAGTCGAGTACTTACTCTGTTCAAGGTATTTTATATACGTTCTATGAATCAATCCTCAAAAATATCTTGTAAAGTAAGTATGAGTATCTCCATCTCACACAAAATGATGTAGGTTACACAGCTGGTAAGCTCCTACCAGGCGTCAGGCTGAGAGGTGAAAACTGTCTACACCTGCAGCTCACTGTCTACACTAATGGGACTCTTCCACTGGCTTCACTGACAGGACTCTACTATTCCACTGTCTTCACCAACATGACTTTGCTCTTCCAGGAAACTCTTGTCCAGGAAGATATGTTACAAATAACTTTATTATTCATTTCAAAGACTTCCCAAAAACCTACTTAAAACTGCCTGGTTTTTCAATGATAGCATCAAATGACTATTGATACTCCAAGAGCCTTAGAAACTCTTGCCTTGCTGTGTCCCCTAATCCTAAACTATCAATATTCTATCTTGATCCTCACCCAATCCTTATCAAGACCTCCTCAAAACCTCATAAATATCTTAGCTTTCCTCACCCTGACATGCTACTCCATCAAGGTGGCATTCGCCTGACGGAAGCAAACAATAAACTCAGCCTTGTTTTGGCTGCAGGTAATTTATGTTTTAATGGATTATGCAGATCAGCTAAGGCCCTAAATCATATACCTCCTGCCTTAAATGCAATCGAAAGCACAGGCCAAGCAAGAGGAGACACCGTAAACACTACGAAAATTTTATCACTCCTTATGACCTTTTTATACTTCACTGTGAAAAATGAACATTAACCTTCACTTCCAGAGAAGCCACTTTCTGCCACCTAACAAAGGCAATAGTTCAACTTCGTAATGACATGTGAGCTCACTTGACTTTGTACTTCTTGAACATCACAAATGTTATCTGATGTGATCCCATCACCACTGGTGATAAAATAAGCGGTCTTTTTTGGTCATGGAGTAAGGAACAAGAATAAAGGGGGAGCAGGTGCAAGTCTTGCTGTTGGAGGTAAAATTCAGAAACTACAGTGGGACCTAGAACAGTGCTTTGGTATTTCCTGTTTGCCAATCACGCAGGGTAGGTTTGGCCTTTCTTTTCAAAGTTAAGAAGATAAAGAGGAGTCCCTGTCTGTAAAGATGGTGGGAAAGACAGACATGCCAAAGAATCGTTACAAGTACAATGCAGTGAGTATGGAAAATGCTAGAAGAGTGATGGAAACCGAGCAGGAAGGGACTCTGCAGTGGGGTGTCAAGGTCAAGAGAAGGTGGCATAAGCCACTGGTCACTCTTCAGAAAACAAGTCACCCCCTCAGTTGTCATTTAGGAGCTGAACTTCCCCCAAAGAGATGGTAGAATCAAAGAGCTGAAAGGAAGTCATATTTCCCAACCCTCTCAGGTTATATATGGGGCAATGGAGGTCAGATGTTAAATGACTTGTCCAAGACCACACAGTGTTAGGGACTGAATTGTGCCCACTCCCCCATTGGTATGTTGAAGCCCTAACCCTCAGTGTGACTGTACTTGTAGAGAAGGTCTTTAAAGAGGTAATTGAGGCTAAATGAGAGGATAAGAATGGGCCCCTAATCCAATAGGACTGGTGTCCCTGTAAGAAGAGAGAAACATCAGGGATAAGCACACACAGAGAAAAGGCCATGTGAGGACAAAGCAAGAAGGCAGCCATGAAAGCCAAGGAGGCAAGCCTCAGGAGAAACCAAAGCTGCCAACACCTTGATTTTGGACTTCCGGCCTCAAGAGCTGTGAGAAAATTAATATCGATTATTTGAGCCCCCCAGTCTGTGGTATTTGTTATGGCAGACTGAGCCGACCGATACACACAGCAGAGAAATGGGCTGCCCTAAGGCCAAAATCCAGGCTTCCACTTACTTGAACACTGCTCTTTCCCTTCCTCATTCAGAGGAGAGATCTCAAAGGGACTTGAAAGATGGTGGTGGGTGTACAACAGAGACATCCATTTCTCATGCAAGTGTGTGATGTGGCCTGATTAATGAATGACTAAATGAAGAGCAGGCTAAGTACAGGCATGGTAGCGGTAGGAGGCGAAGATGTGAGCCACATCTGTGTTATGGGGATAATCACCTTGCCCAAAGCCTGGGGTAAGCAGATGAGGACAACGAACCTGAGTAGACAGTCACGTGTAATTCCGCAACTCTGGAGCTCTGTGCACTATACCAGCAGCCATTAATTTTAACCTTACCTCTTTCATCTGCAAGAAGCCAAGCAGAGCAATTTATTTCTCTTTCACTCCCTGCCTTTGCTTCCTTTGGAGGTTAGGAGCCTAATAGGCAGTGAAATGATAAGGATGGGGAAAGAGCAGAGTGTCTGGGTAAGGTTTCAGTAGCACACTGTCTATGTGGATAATGTGAACTGACTGTTTTGCTCAATACCCAATCCAACCTCTCTGTAGCATGAAGAGGCTGGAAAACCAAAAACCATACTTCCCAGATGCCCTTGCAGCTGGGGTTTTGTGTGTGAATTAGGTCCCAACAAGTATATGCACCGCACAAGATTTCCATCTGGAGCTAAGTCACGTGCAGAGAAAGGAAGGTGTAGCACATCCGCTCTGCTGCCAGGGGTCGTGGCTACAGCAGCGTGATTCTCGAACCATCAGCTATGATAGCAGCTTCCTGATTTTTCAGAGCACAATTCTTCAAGATAGTTTTTGGCAGTTGTTCTTGAAAGTTCAGAAACTTACTAATAGTCGAGTACTTACTCTGTTCAAGGTATTTTATATACGTTCTATGAATCAATCCTCAAAAATATCTTGTAAAGTAAGTATGAGTATCTCCATCTCACACAAAATGATGTAGGTTACACAGCTGGTAAGCTCCTACCAGGGGTCAGGCTGAGAGGTGAAAACTGTCTACACCTGCAGCTCACTGTCTACACTAATGGGACTCTTCCACTGGCTTCACTGACAGGACTCTACTATTCCACTGTCTTCACCAACATGACTTTGCTCTTCCAGGAAACTCTTGTCCAGGAAGATATGTTACAAATAACTTTATTATTCATTTCAAAGACTTCCCAAAAACCTACTTAAAACTGCCTGGTTTTTCAATGATAGCATCAAATGACTATTGATACTCCAAGAGCCTTAGAAACTCTTGCCTTGCTGTGTCCCCTAATCCTAAACTATCAATATTCTATCTTGATCCTCACCCAATCCTTATCAAGACCTCCTCAAAACCTCATAAATATCTTAGCTTTCCTCACCCTGACATGCTACTCCATCAAGGTGGCATTCGCCTGACGGAAGCAAACAATAAACTCAGCCTTGTTTTGGCTGCAGGTAATTTGGTGGTATTTCAAGGAGCCATCATTCAAAAGGACCCAAATCCCTCTGTGTTCTTCCCACTACGCCTTGCTGTTTCACACTTAAGGTACTGTCATACCAGAAATTAGGTATTTTCCCTAGAAATCAAGCTGCTCAGGAGTTTGGCAAAGAAAACTGAACAGGGCTGGACCCTATTCATTCCAAGGACTCAACCCTTTGGAGATTCTTCCCAAGCATCATGCCCTCCATGTATCTGAGGCCTGGTTTAGGATTTTGGTATCGGTAGACCTGTTAAAGTAGAGCTCCAATGTCAAGTGAAGCCTAATTTCAGAAACACTTCAAATATTTTTATCTTCTTCCAGTGGGCCAAAATCTGGCTGTTTTCATAGTTTGGAGGTAGCAGAAACGGTGATGAAGCAACCCACCAGCTTGACAAAATAGCAAATGGTTATTAATGCCAGCTCCTTGCAGCCCCATTATGTGTTTTGAATCAAATCTAAATGAACTGAGGCTGCATCTCAAGGAGAGTAATGCGAGGCGACAATACTCATAATGCCGCTCTAGCCTTTGCTTTGTAGCTCACAGAGAACTTTTACATGCAGCACTCTCATGGGACATCACATCAACCCAGACTGTCCTCATTTTACACAGAGGGAAACCGAGTGACCTCTCCACCCTAAACAGCCAGCTAATAAATGGCACGGCCAGGAACCATCCCAGTTTCCTAACTTCAGATACAGAGCTCTTTCCAGGACTCATCCACCATTGGGCAGGGGAGCAGAATGAGTAGACATTACTAGAGTTAGACTTCCTGGATTCAAATCTTCATGCTGCCATTTTTAAGCTGATAACCATGAGTCAATTTCTTAACTCTCTCTGCCTCAATTTCCTCATCTGTAAAATGGGAATAACAGAATTCATAGGGTTGTCATGTTGATAAATTAATATGTCATATGGGGACTTCCCTGGTGGCGCAGTGGTTAAGAATCCGCCTGCCAATGCAGGGGACATGGGTTCGATCCCTGGTCCGGGAACATCCCACATGCCGCAGAGCAACTAAGCCTGTGCGCCACAACTACTGAGCCTGTGCTCTAGAGCCCATGAGCCACAACTACTGGGCCCGTGTACTGCAACTACTGAAGCCCACCCGCCTACAGCCCATGCCTCCGCAATGAAGAGTAGCCCCCACTCGCTGCAACTAGAGAAAGCTCACGCACGGCAATGAAGACCCAACGCAGCCTAATTAATTAACTAATTAATTAATTAATTAAAATGTCACATGTCTTACACAGTTTACCCTGAATAATGCCCAGCACATGGTAGGAGCTTAATAAATAGAAGCTATTATTTTCGTGGAGGTCGAACATTAGAATCTTTCCCTTTGCCACTGAAAGATTTTGTAGTCTTGGAATCATATTCCCAGATGCCAAAAATCTGGCCATAAAACAAACAAACAAACCCAGAACTGTAGCTACAGGTGGGAAGATCAAAGAGAAGATTCCTTTTCACTAATTGTTACAAATATTGCTACATTAATCTCCTAGAGAGCACAGATGGTACAAGAAAGGAAGTCTCCATTGCTTTGCTCAGACCTGAAATAATGGAGGATGAGCAGACACAATAGGTGAAGGCTCAATTTGATGGCAGTAGGAATAGAAGATAAACAGAGGGAAATGGGGAGGGGGTGCAGAGCAGGAGTGGGAGGTAGCCTGGATTTGCAATTTGCTAAAAATTTACAATTGAGTTGGAATCCAATGTGAATCGAGCATGGGGTATCAGGTAACAGGAATAGGAGAGAAAGGCTGTGTTGGCCGCAGAATAACTGCGCTAGTTGGCAAGGAGAGAAGTGAGACAAAGAGTTCACAGATGCAGAGTTTTCAGCCTTTACTGACTAAAAGCACAGATAATGCATTCACTGGAGAGTCTCCTCACAACCAGCTAATGAACTTGAGTGAACAGAACATTTGCTTCAGGCAGTTCTGTGCATGGGGTGTTTTGTTCTTTGTGATTTAAGTACTTCTGAGGGAAGGCTACAGAGATGTGAAGATGTGTAATAGAAGGAAAGAGCTCTGTCTTTGGAGTCCTGTGCACTGTGGTTAGAACCTTGACTCCACCACCCGGGAGCTGTTGTGGAGCAACTTAACACCTCTCTGTGCCTTGGCTCAGTAATCTGTGATGATTCCTCTTTGATGGCCTTGCTATGAAAATTAAATGAAACACATATAAAGTAATTCACTCTGTGCTCTCTGTCCAAAAGAGGCAAGCAATAAATGATGGGGATAGTAAAGATGGAAGGCAGCATCAAACTTCCTAAATCGGAAGGGGAGAACTTACATAACTTGGGAGATTGCAAAATAACAATTCTTTAGGCCATTTTGAAGGCAGAATCTTTGTGAACGTTGTTTGAGCTGAATAATGACAGTGGGTGTATTCTGTTGACTGTCCCTGCTGCAAGCCAAGACTCAGTGAGAGCTAGTAAATAATTCAAGGGTTACACTCACAGAATTGAAAGGTGAGAAAAGCTTGGCATAAACACTGAAACTACTACTGAAAATCAACCAGTTTAAGCCCTGCCATATTTGAAACTGTCAGATGACTTTTTGGTGGCAGAGTGAATAATTCCCAGGAAAAGGAACTCTCAGAAATAAAGTTACAAACACACCCAGACATACTTCACTTTATGTAATGGGAATATTACTGAAGATGCAGGTTATCCATATAATTTTGGCTAATAGATTCATATGGTAAACTTACTAACTCACTTATTTAAAAAAACCTTGAGATATATTCCTTTGTAGAAGGAAAAGAAGTAGAACCACTTTGTAAAACCATTTGACTGACAGTGTCTACCAAAGCTGAACATATGCATATCCTATAACCCAGCAATTCCACTCCTAGAAATATGCCCAATAAAAAATATACACATACAATAGAAATGCCTACATCTGTTCACCAAGAGACACGTACTAGAATGATAATTAGCAGCAAAATCCATAATAGATAAAAAGGAAACCACCTAAATGCCCATTAACAACAGGATGGATTAATCATTGTGATATATTCATACAGTGTAATATTATACAGCAAGGAAGATAAACAAATCACAATTACACATACCAACATGGTTCAGTCTCACAAACATAATGCTGAGCAAAAGAAGTCAGGCGCAAAAGAGAATTTAATCTATAATTCCATTTATATGAATTTCAAAAACATTTAAAATTTATCTATAAGGTGAGACTGTGATTGGAAGGGGCATAAGGGGGTATTCAGGTGGGCTAGTAATGTTCTGTTTCTTGATCTAGGTGTGGTTATATAGATGCATTCATCTGAAAAAAAAATCATCAAGCTGTATACCTAGGGTTTGTGCATTTTTCTATTGTATATATTTCATACAAAGTTTGCATTAGAAAAAGAAAACAACTAGCAATTACTAGCTAGGCATTGTGCTAGGAACTTTATCTGCATGATTCCAATTGACCTTGACAGACAACTGTATGGGTTTATCCCCATTTTAAGACACAAGATGATCAAGGTTCTAAGATTATTACTTTCTCAAGGTCACAACTCACAAGTGGTAGATCTGAGGTTTGGACCAGGTCTCACTGACTAAGAAGCTCATGCTCTTTCCATGAGACCACATTATACTCCATGAAGCATGTTCTGGTAATAAAAATAACTATTTCTTTGCTATATCTGTCTTTGGCATCTGCTTGTTAGTTTCATGAACATTTAAAGTTGAAGATACCAATATTCCTATTAGATATCACTTTTTGTATGGTTTTGTGAATAAAACACTAAAACTCCAGGACAAACTCTATGAACTAAGCTTACATGGTCAACTTGAGAAACTAAAAACGACTCCTAAAATGAGTGTGCCTGAGGGCAGATTAGAGAGAATTAGATTCAGATATCACCAAGTTGCCTTCACATAAAGGAAAAATGGATGATCTAAAGAAGTGTTTAAACCTTTCAATACAAAATTTTTCATAAACCAAACTGACCTAAGCCTTTTTCCCTATCTCTGAAGTTCCTCTCAGAGACCGAAGGTAGTAACATAAAAATTCCCGATTAAAACTGACTTCTCAGGGCTTCCCTGGTGGCACAGTGGTTAAGAATCCGCCTGCCAATGCAGGGGACATGGGTTCGAGCCCTGCTCTGGGGAGATCTCGCATGCCGCAGAGCAGCTAAGTCCGTGGGCCACAACTACTGAGCCGCGTGCCTAGAGCCCATGCTCCGCAACAAGAGAAGCCACCACAATGGGAAGCCCGCGCACCACAATGAAGAGTAGCCCCCGCTCGCCACAACTAGAGAAAGCCCGCGCACAGCAACAAAGACCCAACGCAACCAAAAACTAAATAAATAAAATTTAAAAATTTATTTTAAAAAAAAACTGACTTCTCATGAGTGATGGAATGGAGCTCTATCCAGAAGCTTGTGGAGCAGAATCTCATTAAGAATCCAGTCTCAGCAATAGAATCACAGATGTAAAAAGAGGGGGAAGTAAAGACTGATTCATGAAGACTGGAAGGTTAAGCTCTGCAAAAGCAAGATGCAAAGTTCTGCATAAGCTTCTCTAAAAGGCCTCCCTCTCCCGAGAGAGGTTGCTTGAGGAGGTTGCTCTTATCCTTTCTTCTCTTACCATTTTCCTTTCATTCTCACCACTGGCTTCTGGGCATCTCAGATTCTGGGGTGGACTCTGACAGCAGACTATCTAGGCTCAAATTTCAGCTCTATCCCTGATTTACCATGTGACCTTGGACAAGTACTTAACCTTCCTGTGCCTCAGCCATCTCATCTATAAAATGGGGGTGATAAAAACAGTAGCCACATCATAGAGTTGTTGTCATTATTAAATGAGTTAATACAGGTAAGATGTTCACAATAGTGCCTATCACCTAACACTAAATAAGTGCTAGTACTTGTTAGTATTATCAATTATATACAATATCCTCCACACATACAACTGCCGAGAAAAAAGATAATTTTCCTTCTTGATAACTGCTGATTATTTTCTTCATAGTACTTACTAGAATCTCAAATTATTTATATTTATTTGTTTATCTTTAGTCTTCTCCCACAAAAATGTTATCTCCATGACAACAGTGACTTCATCCTTCTTGTTCACTACTCTATGTCTGGTTGCCAAGTACAGTCCCCGGGACACAGAAGGCTCAGTAAACATTACTAGAATAAATGAACTGCAATTACAACTGTCCTTCGTTACCTAAATTATTTAAATTTCTGAGATTAAATAGCAAGTTTGAACTGTGAGAGATACTGTGTTATACAAATCTGTTTGATTCTTGATTTTATAGTAGTACCAACAGCAAGAGTTTGGAGAGCAGGGGGTTTATCTGAAAATATATTTGTACCTGTCTGATCCCAAGTTTGAATGACAAATGATGTCTGTATTTGGAAAGAATAGCAAACAAAGGCCTCACTTTTTTCTCCCTGGAAATTTCTGTAAGCAAATAGGCCTTTCCAACAGATTTTGTTTGCTTTGTCTCTGTGTTCCTGCCCCTTCTCTTCTTTGTTACCATTCCTTATCCTGATATTTAGAATATTATTCTGAGGGAGATCGGGCAACAATGATTCAGCACCACGAACAGCAACAGCAACAGCTTCCAAATGCGCTGAAGGCATTTAGAATGCTCCACTTTATGGTTCATAATATGAGGAATGCAGATGTTTGGAGCTAAGTAAGACCCCCATATAAATTCCTTTATTTTGCTATGAACTGCATTGAGTTTCAAAGGAGAATGATTCACGTGTGCTCCTTGTCTGCTTTATTAATGGGGAATGAATTTGACTTCTCTATCAGGAAACTGAGTGCCTTTACATGCTGGACACTGTGTTGGGGGCTTTATACATACTTTATCTCATTTAATTCTCATATCAGCACCATAAAAGCACTATATTTAGAGCCAGAAAGCTCTAGATTTAAATCCTGACTAGATTTAACAACAGGAAATAGAGATGAGATAACTCTGAGGTCCCACAAGTTGGTCCAAAAACTAACTGCACAAAACCAAAATGGAGAGGTGAGTATGTTCACTCTGGCTCAGGGAGCAGTAAGCCTCTGCACATAACGTTCTCTTCACTCATTCAATCAACAACTATTCATTGAGCACCTGTTATATGCCAGGTGCTGTGCTAAATAAACCATAGGGCTAGGATGGACACTGACTCCGCCTTCAATACAGCTTACATTCTAGAGTGGGAATACAGACTCCCTATTCCCCCACCCCCCCAACCCCAAATACCCAAATATATGAAATATAAGTATTAACCTATGAGAGTTTGGACACAGGTCTGGATAGTGAGGGATGCCACCCAGTGCATTAGCTGCTCTCTGAGCGTCATCAAGAGAGTAATCAAAGTTCAGATGGTAGGGATTTATTTAGCAAGTAATTTAATCTACTCAGCTCCTGAGTTTGGATAGAGAAGGCTACTTGTTGAAACAAGCTGGAAAGAGAAAATAACCAAGAAGCTAACATGGGGGAAAGGGGAAGATCTTTTCTATATGGCAGAATGTCAAGTAGGAGTTTGTCTTTTAATTGCTCAATGCAATAGTTCAAGGGAAAAAAGAGAAGAAAAAAAAAAGGCTCTGAGTGTTCGTATGTCAGCTCAAAGAGATACCAGCTTTAGAGTCAAACACGTACCTTACCTCACAGGGCTCTTTGAGAGTCATCAGGATGAAGAACCAGCCCTCCTACCTCCCTCACAGGTTAATGTAAGAAGAGGACTAGGAGCTACGAGTGGTGGTCTTGTAGGAAGTGCACAGTGTGTGAAGAGTCTGTCCCCTCCCATCAACCCCTCTGCAGGAAGGGAATGAGCACTTTCTCACTGTGGCAGATTATCTCCAAAGACAGCTGCCGACAATTACTCCCCTCCCTGTATGCACACGCTCCATCAAGATGTGGATGGAGTCTCTTTCCCCTCCCCCTGAATCTGGGCTGGCTTTATAATTGCTTTGACTAATAGCATGTGATGAAAGAAATGTTCCAGGACTTCTGAGTCTGGACTTTAAAAGTACTGGCAGCTTCTGCTTTCTCTCTGGGAGGAAGCCAACTGCCATGTAAGAAGTCCAGCTACACTGAGATCTCCATGCTATGAGGAAGCCTAAGCTAGCAATGTGGAGAGATCATGTAGAAGAGAACTGAGAAACCCATATATATGACCCCAGTTGAGCTATCCAAGCTGGCCCTCAGCTGTTTAAGCCAACCCAGACATGATGAAGCATGTACTAATCACCTCCACCACAACCCAGGGAATAGGATACATCAGAAGGGTATAAAAGGTCCAGCCAGCTGGATCCTGAGTGAGGCAAGCCACACATCATATTCTAATTAGAGCACAAGCTACCACTGACAATTCTCCTCTCATTGTAGCTATCAGGCTCAGACTGACAGATGACAGATAAGATAGAAAAGAGGAAGGAGGACACAGTGAGTCTGAGGTGGGGGTGGGTGGAGACAGAAGGTGTAGCAAAGCTTCCTGGAGAGCCCCTAGATAATACTAACATGCTCTGACATCACTCCCAGTCCCATTAACAAGAGTAATTTATGTTGTTAAAATTAACCCTTACTGAGGGTTTACCAGAAGTCCAGAACTGTGCTAAATGCTTTCCATGCATGATCTCATTTAATCTTTACAAAGGAGGCCATAAGGTCACCATTATTAGTATCTCTGTTTTATAGGTGAGGAGACCAAGGCTTAGAAAGCTTACACGACTCGTCCAAGATCACACTGACAGCAAATGGTGGAACTAGGATTTGAATCCAGGTCAGTCTGGTACCGTAGCTCAAATAAACATCAAGATCTGGCAACTGTAGTGCAACAGCTGGTACTTTAATTGCATATTTAAGTTCTAATGGACTTTTATTTTGTGTGCACATATTTATTCAACACAAACTTCACTAGTACTTTTGAAGAAAGGTTAAATAAATATAAAATGTGTCTGTAGTGACAGAATACTGCCTTGTTATGTTGTGGTTTTTTTATATTTTAATTTTCAAATTTTATTTTTACAATGTAAATTGGAAAAAAAGGAAAGTATTAATAAATAGATTGCAATCCTCCACCCTTAGAGATACTAAGGAGGAATAAAAGGAAGAAAGAAGATATTTGAGAAGCGTTTTGGAGTTTTAACTCCAGACTGCTGTAAAGATTCTACTTCCTTTTTGATTATTTTGGAGGATGGAGTAATGTTTCTTTTTTAAAAAATTTAATTTAGTTAATTGATTTCTATGGCTGCATCAGGTCTTAGTTGCAGCATTCAGGATCTTTTGTGGCTACACGTGGGCTTCTCTCTAGTTGTGGCGTGTGGGTTTTCTCTTCTCTAGTTGAGGCACCCAGGCTCCAGAGCACGTGGGCTCTGTACGTAGTTTGTGGCACGGGGGCTCTCTAGTTGAGGCATGCGAGCTCAGCAGTTGTGGCACGTGGGCTTAGTTGCCCCACGGCATGTGGGATCTTAGTTCCCCAACCAGGGATCCAACCCGCGTCCCCTGCATTGGAAGACAGATTCTTTACCACTGGACCACCAGGGAGGTCCCAGAGTAATGTTTCTTTGAAAGTGACATCATACCTAAACGTGGCCACAAGACAACTGGGCTTTATATAAGCTGAAATAATGATTTTTTAGTTTTCTCAAAAAGAATGTCACTTTCTTAGTCAAAACTAAAATGAGGTACCACCTCACCACAGCCAGGATGGCCATCATTAAAAAGTCCACAAATAGTAAATGCTGGAGAGGGTGTGGAGAAAAGGGAACCCTCCTACACTGTTGATGGGAATGTAAATTGGTGCAGCCATTATGGAAAACAGTATGGAGGTTCCTCAAAAAAATAAACATAGAGTTGCCATATGATCCAGCAATCCCACTCCTGGGCATATAGCCAGACAAAACTATAATTTGAAAAGATCCATGCACCCCTATGTTCATAGCAGCACTATTTACAATAGCCAAGACATGGAAACAACCTAAATGTCCATCAACAGATGAATGGATAAAAATGTGGTACAATGGGATACAATACAATGGGATATTACTCATACAATACAATGGGATATAACTCAGTCGTAAAAACAGAGTGAAATAATGCCATTTGCAGCAACATGGATGAACCTAGAGATTATCATACTAAGAGAAGTGAGTCAGAAAGAGAAAAACAAATACCATATGATATCACTTACACGTGAAATCTAAAATACGACACAAATGAACAGAGCTACGAAACAGAAACAAACTCACAGACATAGAGAACAACTTGTGGTTGCCAAGGGGGCGGGGGTCGGAGGAGGAAAGACTTGGGAGTTTGGGATTAGCAGATAAAAACTAGTATATAGGATGGATAAACAACAAGGTCCTACTGTATAGCACAGGGAACTATATTCAATATCCTGTGATAAACCATAATGGTAGAGAACATGAAAAAGAATATATGTATATGTATAACTGAGTCACTTTGCTGTACAGTGGAAATTAACACATTGTAAATCAACTATACTTCAATAACTTTTTTTAATTAACAAAATAAAAAATAAATTTAAAAGTTCACCCCCCCTCAAAAGAATGTCACCTGCTTATTAATAAAGTTGCACATTAAGGTGAGGCAATTTAAGTTACTCTTTGAATGTTGGGGCTACATATTAAGCTTTACTTTGGGGTTTACTGTTACCCACTTTGTGCTGGGCAATATTCTAAGTACTGGAGACACAACAATGAATTTTTTTTTAAGTCCCTGCTTTCATGGCATTTAGGATCTAGTGGGGGAAATCAGTTGAATAGGATACAAAAGTGTTAAATTCTATGAAGAAGAGAAAGTAGGACGTGGTGCTGAAGAGAGCCAGGCTACCTTAGATTGGGTAGTCAGGGAAAGATTCTCAGAAGAGGTGACACTGGCACTAAGATCTGAGTCATAAAGCAGAGTGGCATGGGAAGAGTTGGGGAAGAGATTCTAGGCCAAGAGAACACCAACTGCAAGGGTCTGGGGTAGGAATGAGGCTGGTGTGTTGAAGGGGTGGGAAGAGAGCTACTGTGGCTGGAACGTGATGCAAAGGGAAAAATTATACAAGGTAGGATTAGAAAAAAGGCAGGCATTAGATCATAGGGCTTTATGGTCACCATAAGGAGTTTGAGTTTTATCTTATTGAGATGGAAAGCTATTCTCTACTTTAAAAGCTATTCTCTTTTAAATGAGGGAGTGATATAATCTGAGTTGCATGTTAAAAGATCACTCTGGCTGTATGAGAAAATGATTGCAGTGTTCCGGGGATGAAGGCAAGAGTAGAAGCAAGACAACCTGTTCGGGAGTTATCACAGTGGCCTGGCTAAGTTTATGGTAATTGAATATAAGGAGTGACAGTGGAGATGCTGAGAAGGCATCCCCACTGAAGATGCCAAAATGGGAAGAACATGTCTGGGAGTAGAATTCCAAAGCTGTACGTGGGGCATAGTAAGCTGAGATATGCATTAGACTAAAACAGCGTTGCAGAAGGGCTGCCAACACTACATCAATGGCTGCCACTGACACCCCCTCCAGTGCTGTTCAACCCAGAGGTCCTGGGATCCTAAACCCCTATTCCCAGATATTATAAGGAAGTCCAATGACTTCAGGGGTTGTTTGTCTATGGCTAAAAGGAGACCGGAGAGTTTTAAAGTGACAACTGCATTCCAACTTCTGACCTCTGCAAGTGGCCCAAGAAGGCCTTTAATACACATGACAACAATCCCCAAGGACTAGAAGTGTGTGAATCTTTTTACAACAAGGCATAGTTCTCCTTTCTTCACACTGAATAAAGAATGTATTTATTTCCTATCAAGACCACTCTGCTTCAATATTTGACTATGATTCAATATTTGCAAATGAAATAACAGACGAAGGATTAATCTCCAAAAATATACAAACAGCTCATGGAGCTCAATATCAAAAAACAAACAATCCAGTTAAAAAATGGGTGGAAGACCTAAATAGACATTTCACCAAGGAAGACATACAGATGGCCAAGAGGCACATGAAAGGATGCACAACATCACCCACTGCACTGTTGGTGGGAATGTAAATTGATACAACCGCTACGGAAAACAGTATGGAGGTTCCTTAAAAAACTAAAAATAGAACTACCATATGACCCAGCAATCCCACTACCGGGCATATGCCCTGAGAAAACCATAATTCAAAAACAGACAAGTACCACAATGTTCATTGCAGCACTATTTACAATAGCCAGGACATGGAAGCAAACTAAGTGTCCATCGACAGATGAGTGGATAAAGAAGATGTGGCACATATATACAATGGAATATTAGCCATAAAAAGAAATGAAACTGAGTTATTTGTAGTGAGGTGGATGGACCAAGAGTCTGTCATACAGAGTGAAGTAAGTCAGAAAGAGAAAAACAAACACCGTATGCTGATGCACATATATGGAATCTAAAAAAACAAAATGGCACTGATGAACCTAGTTGCAGGGCAGGAATAAAGATGTAGACATAGAGAATGGACTTGAGGACACGGGGTGGGAGGGGGAAGCTGGGGCGAAGTGAGAGTAGCATCGACATGTATACACTACCGAATGTAAAATAGTTAGCTAGTGGGAAGCAGCCGCATAGCACAGGGAGATCAGCTTAGTGCTTTGTGTCCACCTAGAGGGGTGGGATAGGGAGGGCGGGAGGGAGGCTCAAGAGGGAGTGGATATGGGGCATATGTATGCATATGGCTGATTCACTTTGTTGTACAACAGACACTAACCCAGTATTGTGAAGCAATAATACTCCAATAAAGATTAAAAAAATAAAAATGTTTTGCTGGGAAAAAAAAAAAGGGATGTGATTATAAATGCAGATAAATATTCACAAATTACAAATTCTTTCTCCTCACAGGAAAGCTGCATGAGATGCCTCTGCACCTTTGTTCCAAAGCCTGAAATTCAGCCGTGTACCCAGGGGAGAAGCATCAAGCCAAAGTGGCTCTTTTCCGGATTTGCAACACAATCTAAATGAAATCTGGCTTTTGGAAAATTTTCCATTTTCACTGGCCACATATCACCCTCATTCTCAAAGATACAATTTCCTCTTCTGTGATGCCAACTGGTAAATCTAAGGCACTTAAAAACTCTTTGAAGGTCCAGAAAGCCCTCCTGTGCCAACTGCCTTTGAAGAGTGCCTGCAAAGTCCCTGATTTACACGTTTGCTGCCAGTAAGTAGCTATTTGGCTACATGTTAATTTATCTCTAGCAGGTAGAGAAGGAAAAGAGGGCATGTTGGTACTTAGAGTATCCTTTTGCTTAAGCCTTCCAGGGATTCTTAAAAAATTTTCCTAATACCGTGCAAATCCCCGGTCTTTGTGTTGGTGGAATAATGGGCTTATCTTTCATGAGTGGATTTGGCTTTTCCATTAGGAAAGGAAGAGTAATTATTGGCTTTAAGCTGTCAAATCCATTAGTTTTGGGTTTCTTGGCAAGGTGGCTTAACTTGCATTGGGTCCAGAGTAAAACATATTCATATGACTGTTTCTTATTTTAATATTGGGGTCATCTGCTACAAGAAACAAAACAAACTCTGATTAGTTTAAATAATCCGAGGATTTAAAGGAAGGTTTTTAGTAACTCACAGACTCAACCAGAAGGTGAATAAGGTGTGGAAACCAGGCAGGCCTGAGCAACTAAGCCCGTGTGCCACAACTACGGAGCCTGTGCTCCAGAGACCACATGCCACAACTACTGAAGCCCACGCGCTCTAGGGCCTGCGTGCTGCAACTACTGAAGCCCACGCACCTAGAGCCCATGCTCCACAACAAGAGAAGCTACGGCAATGAGAAGCCTGCGCACCACAATGAAGAGTAGCCCCCGCTCGCTGCAACTAGAGAAAGCCTGTGCGCAGCAACGAAGACCCAACACAGTCAAAAAAATAAAGAATAAATAAAAGAAAGAAAGAAAGAAAGAATATTGATGTCTTGACCTCGTCCTCGGGGACTCTGATTTAACTGGCCTCGGACGGGACCTGCTCTTACTGGAGACCTGCTGTTAGAAATGACTGCTCTCCAATCATCTTCAGGCCTTTAGTCATGCTATTCAAGACTGAAATCCCAGGGGAGGGAGGGTACTACTGGCTTAGTTTGATTCACAAGCCTGCCCCTTAGCTAGGGGAAGACAGGGCACGTGGTTACTAGCCCTGCCAGACTGTAGCACTGGGGAAAAGGTAATTCCCCAAAAGGGGACTAGGGTGCTATTAGGCGAGCAAATGGAGGTTGGGCAGCCAGAATATCAAAATGACAATTCTCCATCATTTTGTTTTTAGATATAAAGGCATAATTTAATTGATACGCAAACCCATGGGAAACGATCTCCACGATTCTGGAATTTTGTGTTTTACCAGGACCATCCTTTTCAACACAGCAGGAACTCAGAGAGCTAGATGTATGATGCCCCTAGCATCACATGAATGTCCACAGTTAAGTTCACCATCCCAGCTGCAGCTCAGATGAAAACTTCACTATTGCTGCAATGAGCCAAGTCCCAAGGAGAGGGACCAAGACCTTCTCTCATCACTTTCAGGACTCGGAGCTGCAAGTCAGACAATGAGGATTCCTGTTCTTTCTTTAAATTAGAAATCGTGACAACTGCATGGACTCCCGCTAAAAGAAAACACTCTGTTTTCCTGAAGATGAACATAAACTGCATCATCTCCCTCTCCCCAGCCCCCGCCCCCGGCTCCCTGCCTTGTTACTGCAAATGCTAACGTTAACCAAGCTGAAAAACAGTTACTCCAAACAGCATTGAGACCTATCCACCAGAATGATTGGTATTCATCTGATGACAGTACTGCAGGCAGATAAAATAATGAACAGAGTATGTGGAATAGCTTTTTTTTTTTTTTTGAAGGATATTTATTTATTTATTTTTGGCTGCGTTGGGTCTTTGTTGCTGCGAGCAGACTTTCTCTAGTTGCGTCGAGCGGGGGCTACTCTTCATTGCGGTGCGTGGGCTCCTCATTGTGGTGGCTTCTCTTGTTGCCGAGCACGGGCTCTAGGCATGCCGGCTTCAGCAGTTGTGGCACTTGGGCTCAGTAGTTGTGGCTCGCGGGGCTCTAGAGCGCAGGCTCAGGAGTTGTGGCGCACGGGCTTTGTTGCTCCGCAGCATGTGGGATCTTCCCGGACCAGGGCTCGAACCCGTGTCCCCCGCATTGGCAGGCGGATTCTTAGCCACTGCGCCACCAGGGAAGTCCCTGGAATAGCTTTTGATAGGAAACATTGTACCCATGTCTGGGACAATAAAATCCGATCTTGCTAAAGGAGCAGAACTAACGCCGTGACCTATGCAGCACAATCATCAAGGCTCTTGACATCTCTGATCGTCTCTGAGATTGTATCAGTGTCTGAAAAGAAGCTAAACTTTCTCTGAACAGCCTAAATAACACAAGGTAGAACCATGTCCATAACTAGTACCCATGTGAAATTCCATTTGGGAATAGATGAGAGAGAGACAGAACCTCTTTAAATCCTGCCCCATGTTATCCATACCCTAGTCTTCATGTCTCTTCACTCCAAGGGGTAACCCTGGTCTTAATCTGCAGCCCAAAGGCACCCTGAACTCGCTGCAATCATATGCACAGCTGTGCATGTACGTGCCTTCCTGGGCAGAGGCACCACGGGTCCCAGCAGACTTTTGTGGTGATCCACAGAAAGGCTTAGCCTGACAATCTTTCAGAAACTTTACCTTCTTCTTCTCCTTGCCTATTCTGACTCCCTTCCTAGATCTCACCTTCTACAAACAGATCTTGTTTCTAAGCCATCTGAACCTAGGACGGAAACCAGATCTCTCCTCTAACACTTGACGTTCATGTCCTCTTTTTCTTGTCAGTGGTCTGTCACTGGTGAGAACTGGAGGAACCAGCCACCTCAGATAACCTCAAGGGTCCACTACTTGGGGGGAAGGAGTGTCTTTACAAAATAGGTCGATACCATTCCATTTTCAGACAGCTATAGCCCTCAGATTCTGTTTCTTTAGAGAAAACAGATTTTTCTGTAGAAAAATGTGAAAAGGGATTTGTTGGGGAAAGATATATGTTTTATGGTGATCTTTTTTTTTTTAGTTTGGAAAGTACTCCCACATTCAAAACCTAGTACCTACAAGAAAATAGCCAAATAGGAACTGTAACTAGTCAACCTTGGCTGCTTGGAACATTATGGATTGTGTATTCCAGATACCTCCTCCCACACCCACCAAATTAACATTAGCCAGACAATTTCCCTATGTATCCTTCTTCTCTTTGGTCTTGCATTTGTTTTGTATTGTCATACGAACAGTGAAGGAACCAAAAAGGATCAAAAGCCCTGTGGGGGGCTTCCATGGTGGCGCAGTGGTTGAGAGTCCGCCTGCCGATGCGGGGGACGCGGGTTCGTGCCCTGGTCCGGGAAGATCCCACATGCCGCGGAGCGGCTGGGCCCGTGAGCCATGGCCGCTGAGCCTGCGCGTCCGGAGCCTGTGCTCCACAACGGGAGAGGCCACAAAAGTGAGAGGCCCGCGTACCGCAAAAAAAAAAAAAAAAAAAAAAAAAAATCCCTGCGGGACCTGCAGTTGGCCAACTAAGTTTCCACATAGCACCCTACAGGGTGAGAGGTAATGCCCTTGACAGTGCCTCAAGAGCAGGATTCCATGAAGCCTCGCTCCATACTCACACTTGCAGTCATTAGTTGTCCACTCAAAACACATGGATTCAGCAATTATTATGAATCAGGCACTAAGCCAGTCATAAAAGTTTCAAGTATAAATGGTCCCAGTCTTCAAGAAACTCAGATTCTAGTTGAGGAGACAGCCATCTATCCCATTAGCTGTAGTACAATATAACAAGTGAAGTGACAGATAGGAACAAAGTGCCAAAATAAACTGAGGAGGGAGCAGGCTGATTCTGCTACACAAATACCAGATCCTTACTATTCAAAACGTTGATGGACTAGCAAGGTGGGCATGACCTGGGAGCTTGTTAGAAAGGCAGACTCTCAGGCCCCACCCCAGACCTGCTGAAGCAGAATCTGCATTTAATACGATCCCAGGTGATGCGTGGGCATATAAGAACTTGAAAAGCTTTGTGTTAAATGTCAACGAAAAACCAGGCACCTGGGTCCCTGCTAACACACCTAACTGGAGCTGCAAGGAGAATGTGCCAGGAATAATCAAGGGAAAAGACTTTTACATCTGCTTGAATGTATACGGATGCAGGATTTAGAAAAGCCTGGCGAATCTGAAGTAAATTAAGTAGTTCTATCAACTCCCACATGAGACTCAGACCCTTCATGGCCTGGGCCTTGGATAAGAGAGGGAAACTAATCAGTGCTCCCCAACATACTTAGCTGCCTCATCACTCAAGGCCTGTGCTGTACTATTAATGGCAAAAGTGGGACTGGAACCCCACTCTCCTGACTTGCCCTAAGAAGATGTAAAACTTGCAGAGTGGTTATGAAAACTGATTCCAAAATCAGAGAGACCTGGGCCTGAATTCAAGATTGGCTACTTATCATCTATCTCTTTGACCTTGAGCAAGTCACTTGATTTCATGTCTCTCAAATTCTGCATCTGTAAGAAGTAGTAACTTATTTCAAAGACGGTTATGAGAATTTATTGACATAATGTGTGTAAATTGTCGAGATCACGGAGTGCCTGGCATATAGCAAGAATTAGTAATATTTGATATTTTCATTATTTTTAACTACTGCAGCAGAACCTGGCCAGCTGTTCACCAAACCCATTTTCCTTCATTCCTGAGCACACATCTAGACTATATTTTGCAGACCTCCATTCTGTTTGGAGTGGCCATGGACTGTCTTGGCCAATGGGATGTAGTTGGAAGAGACAGATACCACTTCCAGGCCTGGCCCATCAAAGCCTCCTGTGGGATCCTCCACTCTTTCCCCAGTATGCTGCTGGATGGAGTAACTTTGGAGATCATGGGATGAGGAGGGCAGCACCTCCATCAGCCTGGGCCCCTGAATGATGACTTCATGCAGTGAATCACCTTCATTACTGACTGGACTCTATATGAGTGAGAAATAAACTGATATTGTGTTAAGTCAGCAATTTCAGGGTATATCTGGTATAGCATCTAGTGTGTCACCTAACTACAGCTGGGCAGTACAACATTCACATTTTTCACAGTTTATCTCATAGGGTTGTTGTGAACATTTAACAACATAGCAAATGTAGAAATGCATTATAAACTGTTAAGTGCTGTGCAAATGTTTAGAGAGAATGAAAAGAACACCAGATCTGGAGTCAGGACCAAGTTCAACTCCAAGCACTGTTGCACACAAACTGGATGATCTTGAATAAATTATTCATACTCTCTGAGCCGATCCTGAAAACGGAGATAAGAATAACACGTCACAGGGCTCTCAGGCAGATGACAGGCTCTTGTAAGTGAATGCATCATAGAAATGAAAGCTGTTATTCCACAGGCAATATGACTTAGTGGTTAGGAACTAGTCTTCCTGAATTCAAAACTCTGATCTGCTACTTCCTGGATAGTAACCTTAGGCACATTAATTAACATTTATGTGCCTCAATTTCCGCACCCGTAAATTTGGGATAATGATAGAATCTCCCTCATATGGTCGTTGTGAGTATTGAATGAGAAGACAGGCATAGAGTTCCTAAAACAGCATCTAGTACATGGCAAACAATGAATAAACATTGATAACTATTAAGATTAAATAGGACATAAGAATTATAATTTTCAACTACCCAAAATGTCCTGCTTTGCCCACTTTGGCCTTCCTTCCCATTAGACATACAGTATTTGATCAATATAAATATTCTTGGCAACTAAAATAATTAGACTTAGTCCTTTTGCCATCCTTTAATGTTTGTTCTTCAAGAAAATTGAGGGGGAACATACCTGTAGATGGACTTATCCACATTCAGGAATTGTCCACAGACTAGAGCAGGGAATGTAAATAATTATGACATCAGTGTAACTCACTTTCCTAACACTCTCTTTGGGTTTGGGCACCACAAACATCATAGACTGACTACTGCGGGAGTGGGTCAGCACAAAAAGGCACATTTACCAAACCATATTTAGAACTGAAAAGATTCTAATATTTGAAGTCTTTGTTTCACCAATGAGAAAGCTGCGATTCCAAGATGTTAGGTGTTTTGGCCAAGATCACAGCTAGTTATAAGAAGATGGACCAGAATCTAAGTCTCTCACAGCCCACTTCCTGGATTACTCTATCATTCTGCCCCCTGAAAATCATCTTTCCTCTAAAAGATGATTCTAGATTTAATTTCCAAGATTTCACCTACAGAGAGGACACAGAGTTCTTACTCATTAGCAGGCTCCCCAACCAACCCTGCTCAACTGTGGAGCCTAACACACGGGATCTTGGGTTTTCAACTTCAGACCATTACACTGGTCTTTCTGTTAGTCCAGGGGTCCTCATCCCTGGCTGGACATTAGTGTCATATGAGAAAACTTCTGGAAAAAGCTGATGCCTGGGTCCTACCCCAGATTAATTAAATCAGAATCTCTGAGCATGGGCCCGAGTGTCACTTTTTTTTTTTTTTTTTTTTACCGTTCCCAAGTGATTCTAAAATGCATTCATAGTTACAAACCAATGCTTCAGCTCATGGACTTTTGAGGACAAGAGGGGAAAGAAGAGCTTCCAACACTGAAATGCTAGAGCTTTGCTAGAACATCCCATTTCCCAAAGCCCCATGGCAAGCACTCAGCCATTCAGTGAACAGTCAAGACCTTCTGTGCATCAGCTGCTAAGGATACAAAAGCAATAGACCACAGTCCCTGCCTCCAGAGCTCTTCATCCAGCAAACTGCCTCCATCTAGTGGACTGCACCTTTTGGTCAGTACATATCACCCTCCCACCGTGCAGCCCCACCCCTCCAAATCAGTCTCTGTGGTCTGCAAGAATCTTGCAAATGAGCTATAGCTGGGGCCAAGAAAAGAGACGGCTCATAATCTTCTCAAATGACTCTGTCCTTGCTGGAACCTGACCTCGACACTTTGACATCTCGAAAAACAACCAGCCTTTTCTTTATTAGATGTTACCTTTTCCCCATTAGTGGGCCTCCTACAGGTCAAGACATAGTGAAGAAATGCAAGTTATTTCTGATTCAGTGAATAATCAATTACTAGGGAGATCCATGTAATATTTCTTGATATTCATCACAGGCAGGCTCTGTTGAGAATGATTAAAGCCACTTGTTTTCATGGGTCCACAAAGTGTATGATGGCAATGTAGTGGTTCCAATTCAAAAAAAAAAAAAAAAAAAAAAAAACCTGTTAGGAATGGATGGGCCAAAGTCAGTCTTGGCTCGAACAAGACTGAGAATACCTGCTCCATCATCAGTAACCAGATTTCTGTGACACACCTAATCACCAGCAGAAATTGAGTTTTGCAGGCAGCTCCTTGGTTGAGTTATTCATAGATTCTTTTCTTCTTTAATCTGGAAAGACCTTGACATTTGAAAGATGTTAAAAGAATCGCTAGATATAGGCAATGATTCAAAGGATAATTTATCCTTCGTGAGATGACAAAATGAAAAGCTGTTACGGTGTCTCTCCTATCGAAGATCATCTATTAGCCTTTAATAAAACATTGTTCTGAGTATAATATCACTTATGATAGAGACTTAATTAAGTTAATTACACGGAGTATAATTTCATACATAAAGTAAATGCATAAGTAGTTAAATTTTTTTCAACGAGTTGAACAGCAGCATCCCCAGGGGATTCCCTCCGAACCAAATTGGCCAAAATAAAAAAATGCCAAATATCTTAAACCAACAGAAACAATAATAAAACCAAGCAAGGTATGCTCCAAAACCAGTTTTTTGTTTTTTTGTTTTTTTTTTTTTTTTTTGTGGTATGCGGGCCTCCTTCTGTTGTGGCCTCTCCCGTTGCGGAGCACAGGCTCCGGACGCGCAGGCTCATTGGCCATGGCTCACGGGCCCAGCCGCTCCGCGGCATGTGGGATCCTCCCAGACCGGGGCGCGAACCCGGTTCCCCTGCATCGGCAGGCGGACGCGCAACCACTGCGCCACCAGGGAAGCCCCAAAACCAGTTTTTT
>NC_041229.1:85689420-85692781 GCF_002837175.3 Physeter macrocephalus | reverse complement strand
TCAGGGAGCCTGATTCCTCCAGCTCCATTTTTCGTTCTCAAGATTGCTTTGGCTATTCGGGGTCTTTTGTGTTTCCATACAAATTGTGAAATTTTTTGTTCTAGTTCTGTAAAAAATGCCAGTGGTAGTTTGATAGGGATTGCATTGAATCTGTAGATTGCTTTGGGTAGTAGAGTCATTTTCACAATGTTGATTCTTCCCATCCAAGAACATGGTATATTTCTCCACCTATTTGTATCATCTTTAATTTCTTTCATCAGTGTCTTATAGTTTTCTGCATACAAGTCTTTTGTCTCCTTACGTAGGTTTATTCCTAGATATTTTATTCTTTTTGTTGCAGTGGTGAATGGGAGTGTTTTCTTAATTTCACTCTCAGATTTTTCATCATTAGTGTTTTAAAAGACACAGATCCTCAAAAGCTTTGTTGACTCCAAAGGGCAAGTTGGCAAGATGACCAAATGCTCCTCCCTATGGTCCAAGTTTTCCAACAGACAGGCTGCGTTAGAACGGGGGGCTCTTACCTGATCATGGGAAGCACCAAGGTTCCAGTAACAAATTAAGTCCCAACCTGGGTTGTAAGGTTCAAGATGCTGAGCTATGAGTGCCAAAGAAGGAAGCCGGATCTGTGCTGGGCCAATGGCAGCTGCCAAAGTCAGGGGGTGAGGAAAACCTGACCCAGAGAGATGAAAAAGGAAGCCAAGTATACTGGGATCAAGTAGGGGAGGGGAAGTTGACAGTTGGTCCTTAAAATGGCCTGATTGGCTTGGTGCCTTCTGAAGGCCAGTAGGAGCACGGCACATGACTACTTATTTAAAAGATGCAGGAAGAAATAAATTATCAAAGCAAGATTGGGCAGTGAAGTAACGGTACCACAGTAAAATTACAAACTCTAGAATGGGACTGAAAAAAGGGGGAAGCGGGGTAAAACACTGATATTATGGTGTGATGATTTATAATAAGAAATGTATATTTGGTCTTCATCCACTGTTCCTGGCACAGAGCTCCTAAAACCCTTGGAATTTCCCAAGTCCCCAAATAAAGGTGTCTTTTGTTATGCTAACAAGATGGCTTTGGGATAGCACCTAAGGATGGGGGCTGCCAGGAGAACCAACGGTGCAATTAAAGGGTTAGAACCTTCAGTCCCACCACACTGACCTCCAGGAAGAGGACAATGGCTGATGATTTAATCAATCATACCTATGTAATGAAACCTCCATAAAAACTCAAAGGACAGGGTTCCGAGAGCTTCCAGGTTGGTGAAACAGAATGCTTTCACATGCCACCATGCCTGGCCTCAAACTCCAGAAGGAGAGAAGCCCCTTTGTTCAGGACCTCGCCCTATGTACCTCTTCATCTGGCTGTTGATTTGTATCCTTTAATGTTCTTTGTAATAAGCCAGTAATCTAGTGAGTAAAGGAGTTTCCTGAGTTCTGTGAGCCTCTCTAGCAAATTAATCAAACCCAAGGAGAGGATGGTGCATATCTCTGATTTATAGCCAGTTGGTCAGAAGCACAGGTAACAACCTGGACTTGTGACTGGCATCTGAAGCAGGGAGAGTCTTGTGGGACTGAGCCCTTCACCTGTGGAATCTGGGTAGACAGTGTTGAATTGAGTTGAATTGTAGGAAACCCAGCTGGTGTCAGAGAATTGCTTGGTGATGTGCGGTAAAACACGCACACACGTTGTAATCAGAGTCAGAGTTTTTTAACAGAGAACACACAGAACCACAGAAAACCTAATTTATAGCTTTACCACACCAGTACACTGTAACAATAAAGCTACAGCTAGTATTTATAGAACACTCACTTCTATCAGACACTGTACAAAGCCTTACATATGGATAGGCTCATTCTCACAGCTCTATGGAAACAGTGGTCATGATTCTCTTCACAGAGTTGGAGATGTCATGTTACACCAGAGATAAATAACTGGCCAAGTTATTTAACTCTGACTCTAAGTGGTGGAGCTGGTGTTAGAACCCAGGCAGAGCCCTTGCTCGTATCAACACATCACACTGTCTCCAAGGCAGAAGGAACAGCCATAACTGGAAACAGAATGAAGATCTACACCCTGTGACACAGGCACCAACAGAAAAAAAGGAAAACAAATGCAATGATGCTGAGATCATCCGAGGGCAGCGATAAAGACAAAGGTCCTCACGTGAAAGACAATTTCTATGTGGCTATCAATCAACAAAGCTGCAGATTTAGGTGCAGGACTGAAGTCAAAGAGAGGTCTGGAGACTTGCACTTAACAGCTTTCTAAACTCGAAATTCAAAGAGAAGATCCATGAGCTGCCTCTAAAATTAAGAGTTATGGTTGAAATAGTAAGAATAACGTTAAGAGTCTACCTTTCACATTTAGGAAAAGGAAAGGATCTGGGAAGGACCTACCTGCAAATGAAGCCACATGCAGCCCTCAGAGCATGGACAGTACCTGACCACGAAGAATATTTTCCAGACCCAAAGACCAAGACCAAATGGCCAAGCTAATTCTTTGGCTGGAAGGATAACTACCAGAGACAGAGACGGTCTGAGAGCAGAAAACATGTGCCTGTCCTGCTTCCTTGCCTGTCATGCTCAGTTGTATGCCACATGGAATAAACTCGACCCTCACAATGTGTCTTTCACCGTGTGTAAGTGTCATGCCCACCATTCTAGATCAGCTCTTCTCTTTAGGTGAATGTATCCAACCCCTGAATCGTTTACCCATCCATATCTCCCCAAAGTCATTCCACTCAAGGCTGGCATATCAATCTCCTAAAGGGCACCCCAGAATGTAGAATTCTCCTGCACAACTTCCAATCTCCTTGTCCGCCCCTCAAATAAGGTATCTGTTACTACTCGACTCACAGGAAAATTTCTCCAACCCACTTATTAAATAAAGGATCTCATATTCTACTTATGGGGGGGGCGGTATCTCATATTCTAGGACTAACCTTCATAAACTAGGTTAGTTTATGAAATAAAGGCCTCGACTCCCAAACCTGACAAAGGCACCACCAAAAGCAAGGGATGAAGGAAGGACAAATGAAGGGAAGAAAAAGAAGAGGAAGGGAGAGAAGGGGAGGGGAGGGAAAGGGAGGAGAGGGGAAAAGAGGAAAAAAGAGGATGGGGGAGAAGGAACAAAGGAAGGAAATGGAGAGAAGGAAGCTGAGTAGTGGTTTACCTCTCTTATGAAAATATCAGGGAAACACTGACATTTAAAATCATTAATGGGCTTCCCTGGTGGCACAGTGGTTGAGAGTCCGCCTGCCGATGCAGGGGACACGAGTTCGTGCCCCGGTCCGGGAAGATCCCACATGCCGCGGAGCGGCTGGGCCCGTGAGCCATGGCCGCTGAGCCTGCGCGTCCGGAGCCTG
>NC_041229.1:85648850-85689373 GCF_002837175.3 Physeter macrocephalus | reverse complement strand
GCAACGGGAGAGGCCACAACAGTGAGAGGCCCGCGTACCACAAAAAAAAAAAAAAAAAAAAAATCATTAATAACCAAGTAGGCTGCTCTTGCCTTCTGAGATAGCCCACACTCTGTGGAGTGTGTTTCTCTCTAAATAAATCCAATTCTTACCTATCACTTTGTCTGTCACTGAATTCTTTCTGCGACAAGACATCAAGAACCTGAGCTTCATTAAGTCCTGAAACCGGGTGTGTGATCTCAGTTGGAAGACTGTGGGTTTTGGCTGGGTTCGAGTCCCGGCTGCGTGGGTTCGAGTCCCAATCTGAGGAGCACGGTTTCAGCTGGTGACCATGAAAGGACAGTGATAAGCTAGACCAACTCCTGCTCGTCTTCAACACCGCTGGGGACGTCTTCTGTGCCATTTCTTTGTGACAACTTTTTGGTCACTAACACCTGGTTGGGAGAATACCTTGGAAGGGGTAGCATCTAAAATCATGTTTAAGCATGCCTTTTAAGTCTTTTGTCATTTATAAATATTTTTGTACTCTGATGCTGTTACAAAAAGTGCTTCATCATCAAGGAGATTCAGAGAAAGGCTATGGAAGCAGTTACAATAGTTCCACACCAAGATGATGGCTATGCGAGGATTCTAGCCCACACTGACTTAAAACAAGGACCTGTCCTGCTCCTGGGGCCCCTAGATCAGGCAGGCATCCAGAGATTTTTACTCCCTGACAGGCAGGGTCGATGCCCCTACTCAGCCTTGAAGCAGTTACAGAAGACGGACCATCGCACTTCTGCTTCCCATAAGAATATGGGAGTAAAATCTCTGAGGGGGGAATAAAACAGGAGGGAAGGGGGCAGGGCACAACCTTTGAAAGAATGACATAGACCAAGGACATGATATAAACTGACTAGAACCAAATGGGCCCAAGATGGTGGACACTTCCACTAGACCTTGAGCCTCAGTATACACATCAGCAAGCTAAATGACACATCCACAGGTGCCATGACAGTTCCAAGGAGACCATAAGGATCAAAAAGTGGGCAGTGGCCCAATTCCTGGAAATCCCCACTCTCTCCCGAAATAGCTGGAATACTCCTCCCACTCATTAGCCTATGAAATTACCCACCCCTATAAAAACTGACAACCCCATACCCTGGAGCCATCTCGCCCTCTGAGATGGTCCACACTCTGTCTGTGGAGTGTGTTTCTCTCTAAATAAATCCACTTCTTACCTATCTAATTAATTAATTACTTAATTTAAATAAGATAAAATCATTATAACCAAGTAGAGTTTGTCCCAGTCATGTAAATCTAGTACAAATTTAAAAAACTATTTTTACAATGTAGCATATTCAAAGAAAGAAAGTCCTTAGATACATATAATTATTAAAGTGTGCCAACAAGGAACTCAATGAAATTCAGCATTAATTTTTAATTAATTCCTTTTTAAAAATGGTACAGGGGGCTTCCCTGGTGGTGCAGTGGTTGAGAGTCTGCCTGCCGATGCAGGGGACACGGGTTCAAGCCCTGGACTGGGAAGATCCCACATGCCGCGGAGCAACTAGACCCGTGAGCCACAACTACTGAGCCTGCGCATCTGGAGCCTGTGCTCCGCAACAGGAGAGGCCGCGACAGTGAGAGGCCCGCGCACCGCGATGAAGAGTAGCCCCCGCTCGCCGCAACTAGAGAAAGCCCTCGCACAGAAACGAAGACCCAACACAGCCATAAATAAATAAAATTTTTTAAAAAATGGTACAGAATTTCTGTCTTAGCCTAGTGGAAGGGCTAAGCATATTTACTGTGAAGCATCAGTTTTATACCCACTGCAAACAAAACAGCAATGCCCCATTGTTACCATCTCTATTTAACCTAGCTCTAGAAATATTCGTAGATAACTATTTTAGAAAAAATGAAGTGCAAAGATAGTGAAGGAAAAAAAAAATAGAAGTATCAGTATTTCCAGATGACGTGTTTATGTTCCTGGAAAATTCAAGAAAATTAACCAGAAAATGACTTGCTCAAAATTGTGGATATAAAATGAATCTTCAAAAATCAATAACCTTTGCTTATACTAGTGCCAGACAGCTTAAAAATAAAAAGTCAGGGAAAATTGCTATTTGCAATAATAATATAAAATGTTAAATTCCTGCACATTCATTTAACTTGAGATGCACAATGCTTAAAGAAAACTGTAAAACTCTGTTAAGAGAAATAAAGAAAATTTGAATGGAGTGATGTTCCCTGTTCCAAGGGTAAATTTCCAACTTCCTCTGAGAGAAAGAGGAGGAAGTAGGGGCCTGGGCATTTATGGGGGACGTGGGATGAGTCCACGGGCTTAAAGGGGACAGCTAAGGGCATAGAGATGGTTCAGTTGCTAAAGATGACTACATGTCCCATGTTGACACAAGTTAATCCATCATCTACTAAGACCTGTTGGAATACTTTCGAGAACCAGACAGATGAGTAAAACTCATCTGGAGAAATAAGGAATAACAGACTTTTTTTGAAGAAATGAGGGTGGATCCATCCTACTGGACTGTAAACTATAAAGCCGCAGTCATCGAAATTGTATGGAGCTTTATTAAAAACAAGTATCAGGGGCTTCCCTGGTGGCGCAGTGGTTGCGCGTCCGCCTGCCGATGCAGGGGAACCGGGTTCGCGCCCCGGTCTGGGAGGATCCCACATGCCGCGGAGCGGCGCGACAAGACATCAAGAACCTGAGCTTCATTAAGTCCTGAAACCGGGTGTGTGATCTCAGTTGGAAGACTGTGGGTTTTGGCTGGGTTCGAGTCCCGGCTGCGTGGGTTCGAGTCCCAATCTGAGGAGCACGGTTTCAGCTGGTGACCATGAAAGGACAGTGATAAGCTAGACCAACTCCTGCTCGTCTTCAACACCGCTGGGGACGTCTTCTGTGCCATTTCTTTGTGACAACTTTTTGGTCACTAACACCTGGTTGGGAGAATACCTTGGAAGGGGTAGCATCTAAAATCATGTTTAAGCATGCCTTTTAAGTCTTTTGTCATTTATAAATATTTTTGTACTCTGATGCTGTTACAAAAAGTGCTTCATCATCAAGGAGATTCAGAGAAAGGCTATGGAAGCAGTTACAATAGTTCCACACCAAGATGATGGCTATGCGAGGATTCTAGCCCACACTGACTTAAAACAAGGACCTGTCCTGCTCCTGGGGCCCCTAGATCAGGCAGGCATCCAGAGATTTTTACTCCCTGACAGGCAGGGTCGATGCCCCTACTCAGCCTTGAAGCAGTTACAGAAGACGGACCATCGCACTTCTGCTTCCCATAAGAATATGGGAGTAAAATCTCTGAGGGGGGAATAAAACAGGAGGGAAGGGGGCAGGGCACAACCTTTGAAAGAATGACATAGACCAAGGACATGATATAAACTGACTAGAACCAAATGGGCCCAAGATGGTGGACACTTCCACTAGACCTTGAGCCTCAGTATACACATCAGCAAGCTAAATGACACATCCACAGGTGCCATGACAGTTCCAAGGAGACCATAAGGATCAAAAAGTGGGCAGTGGCCCAATTCCTGGAAATCCCCACTCTCTCCCGAAATAGCTGGAATACTCCTCCCACTCATTAGCCTATGAAATTACCCACCCCTATAAAAACTGACAACCCCATACCCTGGAGCCATCTCGCCCTCTGAGATGGTCCACACTCTGTCTGTGGAGTGTGTTTCTCTCTAAATAAATCCACTTCTTACCTATCTAATTAATTAATTACTTAATTTAAATAAGATAAAATCATTATAACCAAGTAGAGTTTGTCCCAGTCATGTAAATCTAGTACAAATTTAAAAAACTATTTTTACAATGTAGCATATTCAAAGAAAGAAAGTCCTTAGATACATATAATTATTAAAGTGTGCCAACAAGGAACTCAATGAAATTCAGCATTAATTTTTAATTAATTCCTTTTTAAAAATGGTACAGGGGGCTTCCCTGGTGGTGCAGTGGTTGAGAGTCTGCCTGCCGATGCAGGGGACACGGGTTCAAGCCCTGGACTGGGAAGATCCCACATGCCGCGGAGCAACTAGACCCGTGAGCCACAACTACTGAGCCTGCGCATCTGGAGCCTGTGCTCCGCAACAGGAGAGGCCGCGACAGTGAGAGGCCCGCGCACCGCGATGAAGAGTAGCCCCCGCTCGCCGCAACTAGAGAAAGCCCTCGCACAGAAACGAAGACCCAACACAGCCATAAATAAATAAAATTTTTTAAAAAATGGTACAGAATTTCTGTCTTAGCCTAGTGGAAGGGCTAAGCATATTTACTGTGAAGCATCAGTTTTATACCCACTGCAAACAAAACAGCAATGCCCCATTGTTACCATCTCTATTTAACCTAGCTCTAGAAATATTCGTAGATAACTATTTTAGAAAAAATGAAGTGCAAAGATAGTGAAGGAAAAAAAAAATAGAAGTATCAGTATTTCCAGATGACGTGTTTATGTTCCTGGAAAATTCAAGAAAATTAACCAGAAAATGACTTGCTCAAAATTGTGGATATAAAATGAATCTTCAAAAATCAATAACCTTTGCTTATACTAGTGCCAGACAGCTTAAAAATAAAAAGTCAGGGAAAATTGCTATTTGCAATAATAATATAAAATGTTAAATTCCTGCACATTCATTTAACTTGAGATGCACAATGCTTAAAGAAAACTGTAAAACTCTGTTAAGAGAAATAAAGAAAATTTGAATGGAGTGATGTTCCCTGTTCCAAGGGTAAATTTCCAACTTCCTCTGAGAGAAAGAGGAGGAAGTAGGGGCCTGGGCATTTATGGGGGACGTGGGATGAGTCCACGGGCTTAAAGGGGACAGCTAAGGGCATAGAGATGGTTCAGTTGCTAAAGATGACTACATGTCCCATGTTGACACAAGTTAATCCATCATCTACTAAGACCTGTTGGAATACTTTCGAGAACCAGACAGATGAGTAAAACTCATCTGGAGAAATAAGGAATAACAGACTTTTTTTGAAGAAATGAGGGTGGATCCATCCTACTGGACTGTAAACTATAAAGCCGCAGTCATCGAAATTGTATGGAGCTTTATTAAAAACAAGTATCAGGGGCTTCCCTGGTGGCGCAGTGGTTGCGCGTCCGCCTGCCGATGCAGGGGAACCGGGTTCGCGCCCCGGTCTGGGAGGATCCCACATGCCGCGGAGCGGCTGGGCCCGTGAGCCATGGCCGCCGAGCCTGCGCGTCCGGAGCCTGTGCTCCGCAACGGGAGAGGCCACATGAAGCCCGTGCACCTAGAGCCCGTGCTCCACGACAAGAGAAGCCACCACAATGAGAAGCCCACACGCCACAACGAAGAGTAGCCCCCGCTCGCTGCAAATGGAGACAGCCCACACACAGCAACAGACACAATGCAGCCAAAAATAAATAAATGTATTAAAAAAAAAACAAGTATCACTGGTCTGACATACATGTCAGAAACATAATTCAAACTATTAAAGGAATGTAAAAAAATTACATATTAGAAGCAATACAAAAGTGAAAAAAATAACTATTGTTAAATGCCAACTTAAATAAAAATGATTTGTTGTAACTTAGGTCCTGGTGATACAAAATAAACTTCAAACAGGGCAACGGATTATGTATTAGAACTACCAGAATTATATTAGAAATGAAAAATGAAGATGAGAGAATGGTCTTACTATTAAAGAAGTAAAAGAGAAAAGATCAATGGGTTTGAAAAATAAATAAATAAAAAGTAATGTGGAAATAGGACAAACATAACTGATAAAACTTTCACTATTCAAAAACAGTATGTATAAAGAACTGATATAAATACATACAAAAAGCCCAGACTGTATTCATTAAGTGGGACAGAGGAGATGGTTCACTTAGCCCAAAGGAAATGTAAACAGAAGAAAAAGAAAGAAAGAAAGAGAGAGAGGAAGGAAGGGGAAGGAAAGAAAAAAAGAAAGAAAGAAAAAAGGAAAGAAAGAAAGAGAGGAAGGAAGGAAGGAAGAAGAGAGAGAAAGAAAAGAAAGAGAGAAAGAAAGGAGAGAGAGAAATGTACCATCCCTAGCCATTATAGCAAAACAAACTAAAATAACAAGACATAACTGCACACATTAAACTAAAATAAATACAAGTGGCAAAATTCAATGCTGGTGCAATTATACAGGAAAAAAAATATGTTGGTGATGGTAGATTTAGTGGAGGATGGTGTTGCTGCCATGTCCTTTAAGTAGCAGCAAAGGCAGATTGCTCCTTCCATGTGATATCCTAGGAGGTAGCTGGGCTTCTGATGGGAGTGGCACATGGCTGCCAGGGAACACAGCCATAAGTCCAGCCTCGCAAACAGCGGCCGTCCGCTTTGCAGAGTCTGGCAGGGGGATCTAAGAGGATACGGAGAATAGAAGAACCACTAACTTTCAAATGGGCCACATAGATTTGGGAAATGAGCATCTTGTTGTCTTCATGGGGACTGAAGACCAGATATCCCCCAAATTTATGAGGAACCCCTTGTATACACGTGCGCACAGCAGCATTATTCGTAAGAGCAAAAAGGTGGAGAAAACCAAAGATCAACTGGTGACTGGGTAAATAAAGTGAGGCATATCTACACAATGGACTGTTATTCAGCCATAAAAAGGAATGAAGTTCTGATAAATACTACAACATAGATGAACCTTGCAAACATTATGCTAAGCGAAAGAAGCCAGTTCACAATGGACTACATATTGTATGATCCCATTTATTTAAATGTCCAGAATAAGCAAATCCATAGAGACTGAAAGTAGAGTGGTGGTTGCCTAGGGCTGGCAGGGTTGGGGGAAAGTAGGAGAATGACTGCTAATGAATACAGGGTTTCTTTTTAAAGGAACAAAAATGTTCTAAAATTGTAATGCTTGCATAACTCTCTGAATATATAGTCACTGAATTATATACTTTCAAGGGTTAATTGTTTGGTGTGTGAATTTTGTATCAATAAAGCTGTTGAAAACCACACATACACACCATTAATAAGAATCTCCCTCCAACTCTGATAAGTGGAGGCCTACAGCCAAATTTAACTTGACTTAGGAAAATAAGCTAACAGGATGTTTCTTGTAGCCCAGTCTTTTGGAACAAGTTCCTGCCTGCTAAACATATTACAACTTCTAAATGGAGACCTTGGGTAGAGTTCTCAGCTCTCTTCTCCCACCCTTGCTTGGTCCTGACAGTCCTATCTTTTCTTCTTCTTTGTTTTTTCTCTTTTAAAATAAGTCTAATTCTCTACCAAACTGGGCCAGTATTGGCTCTTGTTTTCCTTCCCAACAATTCTGCTAAAAACACACATCTCAATTCAATGTTCAGACCTAAGGTTATGCTCTTGACAACAGAAGAAAAGGTCTGCGAATCACAAGATCTATTATGCCAGTACAACTGAGAGCCTTCTCATAGCCCCCGACGCTGCTTTCACTTCAGGTTTTCTAATTCAACTTTTAAATTTCCCACTGATTCCCTATTCTATTCCTGGCACTTCCTAGCCTTTCTCTCTGGCTCAGCCACTTCAAGGACCAGCTTGTCATCTGTGTAGCCCAGACCTCCTGCCCAATGCTGCCTTACTTTTGGGTTGAAGATTTATTTTCACTCTTTGCCAACTTCTCTCAATCTGGAAGCCCCCCAACCCCGTCCCTCAACAAGCCATTCGTAAATTCCATATCCTGGCTTTTCTTCCTAACACTGGCCAATCCCAGACGAGGAAAGGCCAGGTGGCTGCTCCTGGGTGGTGTGTGTGTGGCTTGAATGCCCTCTGGCCTTGCCTCAGAGCCTCCCCAGTCGCCACAGGGCAGCTGACAGCTACCCCAGGACACCCCCAGACGCTCCAGAGCCCAGCTGGCAAATCCACAGACCTTGGCCATCTCCTCTCTATCCAAACAAAGGCAAAGAGGACAAAGACATTATAAGGTTCACTGCTGAGAAAGAAAACTCTGAAGTTCTGCAGATTTGTATATATCCCATATACATCTTTAACTGCGTTGGATTCAAATCTGGGCTCTGTCATTTACTAACCGGTGGCTTTAAGGGACAACTTGCTTAGCCTCTCCAAGTCTCAGTTTTCTCATTTGTAAAAATGGGGATAATAATATTGTGCGGATTAAATGAGATGATTCGAGTAAAAGGCTTGGGACTGTGGTCATTCCGTCAGTCGACCTAAAGCAAAATCATAGATTACTCTTTACCTGAAGGACGAAATAAAAAATCCGATGGGAAAGATGCCATTACTCTCTGTGACCGGCTCTTCAGAGGACGGAAACGGAGGACTCCCGACCCGCCCTCCCTTGGTGCTATGCAGCCTTCTGCAGGCAAAGCCCATCAACTCGGAAAATCTGCTCCATGTGGTTATAAGAGCTCTGCAAAGCCTGAAAAACCTCTTTCTCTCTGTTCCTCCTCTCAACCAGTTCAAGCCAATCTGTGTTTTTCCCAAGACAAAACTGCAATTCCTGCAAGACACAGCTTTACAGAAACCCTTGCCCAGGCTGAGGCTGCAAAGCCAGCTGTGCTGGTCAGGCTGGAACAAAACTCTCTCTCTCAGAGCCCTGTTAGCATGGTTTCTGCTAGCAGCTGCTGGGATTGCAGGTGCAACTGATACCATGTCATCAGTGAGTTCAAGGTCAGAGGGGTCTGCATGCCGCTGAAGACAATGGCGTTAATACTGTTGGCGATTTTTCCCCTTCTGTGCCCTTTTATGCTAGGGAAGTAAATCCCAGAGAAAAACTCAAGCCTTGCCTTTCTCTGGGACAAGCCAACACCCTCTCTGGCTGGACCCCAGGCCTGTTGTCCAAATGTGGCCTGCTCGTCTGACCTGTATTTTGCAGGCTTCCAAACCACGAGCTATTTTAGCAGATCAAGTGCTCTGTGCCCCTGGGGCTATTATTCCCTGCTTCCCTGAACTGAGACAAAGCCAAAATATGTTCCTGCAGTGACACATGTGTGCATGTGTTTGTGCATTTAACCAACATTTACTACGCACCTACTGTGGGTCAGGCACCGTGCTGGGTGGGAGGGAAATAAAGACAAGCAACACAGTCCTTTGAGGCGCTCCCAGTCCTGGGGGTGTGAGAGGGAACAGGTAACTGACGACCCTGGGAGAGTAGGATGTGCTCAGGCAAAGGGAATGCAAATCAGAGCACCTCCCATGGCCCTGGGGCAGTGGTTTCCAAAGCAAGTGGCACCTTAATGCAGCTCAAAAAGTGAGGACCTAGCCAAAGAGAATTGTGCACAAAGGGATGTGAGTTCTTTGCGTGTGCGTGTGTGTGCATGGGTGTGTATGTGTCCCTGGGCACCCCTCCCAGGGACACTCCACCACAAATTGTTCATCATCATGGTGCCTTTCTAAAAAACCCCACATTAAACATCTTACATCTTAAAATTCATTGTGTTCCATCGCATTGGACAGAAGGTCGGAGAGAACATTTGTGTGAGTCATACTTCACTGGATTTCTACATCTTGTTAAATGTACATTCACCCTTTCTGAGGTGTCAGAGGCAGACTCCGCAGCTCCCTCCTCAGGGCACTGGGGGCCAATCTACCCAGTGGACACTTTTCCTCCCCTTGGGCTCGGGTCCCACTGAGGTGGCTGTAGGGAGACTCCTACACAGACAGAGCTGACTGGGCTCCCTTCTCAGCTCTGATGTGTGACTGCCTTTGGCTGGTTGCCGACCCTGAGCTGCTAGAACTACAGTCTGGACTCCAGCTTACTGGTTTGAGATCTGGAATCTGCATTCACTCATTCATTCATTCACTTGATTACTTATTTACTGAACTCCCACTCTGTGGCTAGCACTGTTCCAGATGCTGGGAATACAGAATCGAACCAGGTACATAGGTCTGATCTCATGGAACCTGCATTCTAATGGAAGAGACGGATAGAGAAGCAAACCAGTAAGTAAACAAGTAAGGAAATAAATGAGAGATTTTCATGTGGTGATAAAGTCTATGAAAAAGTAAAGATAAAACAGGGTAATGCATTTCAAAGTGACATTGGGAGGAGGTGCACAAGAAAGGCCTCGTAAGGAGACATCTGGGCTGAGACCTGAACAATGAAAAGGAACCGGCCTCGCAGAGATGGGCAGGTAGGTGCTAGCAGGCCACTGTATGGAGCCTGGATTTCATTCTAAGCACAATGGGAATTCATTGGAGAGTTTTAAGCAAAAGGGTGACATGATCTGACTCATGTTTTTAAAAGACTACTGCATCAAAAGTGTTCAGGACTCTGGCCCTATAGCATCTACCTGTTCCTCCTTTTCTCGGATAACCTCTCTGAACTTGACTTTTGCTTACTAGACCTGAGGTTCTCTCTAGTCCAACGTCTGGCCCCAGCCTCTCTCCTGCCCACACTGAGAGATGGGGGTGAGCCTTCTCAATGAGCACCCCCCACCATTCATTCCTCTAAATGCCTTATTCCCTAATCAGCATGGTCTGCATGCTCATTAGCCGAGTCCCCAGATTGCAGAGGAAACTTCTCTTTCAACAAAATTGCAGACTCCCGTTCCCTTTAAAGCCACCAGCCTGGCAGCTTGCCAATCTCAGCTCAGTAATAAATTTCCTGAGTGGCATTCAAACTTGCCATCTCTCACACAGGCTGTCACTCTGGCCAGTTGTGCGGGGTTTCCAGATTTTAAAAGACCATTTGGGTGATCTAGAGCAAAGCTTCTCAACCAGGGATAGACACATCTGGGGACTTTGTGAAGTTTCCAGATGTGCCCCAGCCCACTCTAGATTTACTGAATCACCACCCAGGGAGGGCCAGGGTGGAGGGGGCATGGAATCTGTATTTTTTTTAAGTTTCCCAGGCAATTCTGACATGTACGTCTGCTTAACAGCCACTAAACTGCAGAGAGATAGGCTATATTTACAAGCCCACCACTGCAAATTCTTATTTTGAACAAGGCTAAGGAAAAAATAAATAAATGCACACCCGTACACTAACAGTCACAGAATCAGAAGAGGAAAAACTGTCTCCTAAAAAAAAAAAAAAAAAAAAAACAACAACTGTCTCCTGCTTATATGGATCAGGGCTATATCAGGAAGGAGAAGAGGAGGTGAGGAATTATGGGTTAGTGAGAATATGGGGCCCTGACCCTCTCTGCTCAGAAAATCCTTGCAGGAGAATGAGACGCACCTGCTTCTTCACTCTCCTAGCTTTCAATGTTCACAGCTCCGCAGCTGCAACCAGCAAATCCACACACGCAGGGTTTTCAAAACCACATGCCCTGAAGATGCATATTCTGCCTGGCTTTCAAATTCCCTTGGATATCCCCCTGAAAATGTAAAATCTTGCAGCCCTCCTTAATTTAAAAAAAAAGTCTACGGCACCAAATAATTAGAATGCCCACACCATTTCTCACATGAGACTGTGTATGAGGATGACAGGCCCCAAGACCCCCGGCCTGGAAAAAACAGGACCAAAACAAACAGCAGCAATCAGGTCGCAGCCCATTTCATTTGGCAAGTATTCCTGAGCCCCTATTATGTGCCGGTTTCTATGAAATACACTTCACCTATGTTATTTCATCTAATCATCCAACCCACTCATTGCAGTGGTGATTGTTGTTATCTCTCTCGTACAAATGAGCAAGTTGGGAAGCCAGGGAGGGGAAAGGGTTTCCCCAAGGCACATCACTCCTGCCTAAGTGGAGTATCGAACCCAGATTTGAGTCTAAAGCGGGTGTGCTTTCATGTCGCCCTTTTAGTAAAGAATCGTGGACACAAAAATGACTCGGCCTCGCATCCCTGCCCTCAAGTTGTTCACAGAAGAGCGATGGGCAAGGTAAACAGGTATGTCACTACGGTATAGAACTGAAGATGATCAGCACTCCATGGTGAAACATGAGTCCTGGAACCACGGGAGACTGGCAAAGCAAGTCCAATTCAGGACAAAGTTAAGGCTTCACAAACAAGGTGACATCTTAGTTAGAACTTCCCAAAAGGAGATAAGACTTGAGCAGAGGAAAAGCTAGGAAAAGTTACTCTATGCAGAGATTATATAATCAGCCAAGATGTGAGAATGAGGAACATGTTCAGGGAATGGGGGCCAAACCGATATGATTAGAAAGGAGCATATGGGTAGGAGACCAACAGGGTGGTGAGCCCTGAATGCCATGACCGGAAGTGGGGACCACGTCCTTTAGGCAAAGGGTATTACAGAACACTGATGGCCAAAGGAGAGAGGTGATAAAACGGGGGCCTTGAGAAGATAACTATAGTCTGGTCACTTCCAACTACTGACAGTTCCTCTCACCAATGACCCTTCACACATGCTTTTCTCTCTCCCTTCCTTCAACGCTGGGATGATTCCTAAGCAGTCTTTAAGACTTGCCTTGGGCATCACCTCCTCCAGGAGGTCTCTATCCCCTGTTCTCCAGAGATTGGGTTGGGTTCCCCTCCTATGTGCTTCCTCATACCGAATACTGACATGGAAATTTCTGTTTGCTTCCTGTCTTTCCCACTAGATGGAAGCTCCTTGAAGGTAGGCACCATGGTTATTCATCTTTGATTTCCCTCAATTCTTGATTTCTTGGCATGTAATAGATGCTCAATAAAAGCTTGGTGGGTTAAAGCGAACAGCATCAAAAAAGCCCCCAAAAGACACTATAACCACAGCCATGCAAGTCTGAACTGTAGGTGCAGTAAATTCACTTGTTCTTTTGTTCTTCCAACAAACATTTCTCGTGGCCCTATTTTATACCCTGCACAGTGCTTCCGGTTTGGTGATTACAGTGTGTCTGCCTCCAAAGGCAGCCCCTACTCTTGCTCCTGGTCACATGATGGAATCCAAAGGCCCTAAACACCAGTTCCCACAGAGCCTCATGAGCCTAAGTCCAGCCTTCTGGGAAGTGAGGTGTTATCACCAAGTCCAGAGAAAGTATTGGGACACTCTGCTTTTAACTAGGCACATGGTCCTTGGAATTACAGTTCCCAGTCTCCTTTGTGTGGCCATATGACTAAGATTTGGTCATTTAAATGCAGGTGGAAGTGTTGTCTGTCACTTCCAGGAAGTGCCCTTAAAGGGAAAAGGCACCCTGTCTTTGTCTTTCTTTTTCCTGCTGAAAGGAATGTAGATGTGAAGCAGAGAGCTCCAGCAGCCATCTTGGATCCCGAGGTGATCCTCTAAGGACATCAGATCAGCAGGATGCAAGAAGCCAGCATGCCAGCTCTGGGCTGCCTAACTCCGGACTTTTTACACAAGAAAATAAAGCCATGAATGTTTAAGCCACTGTCTGGTTGCTCTCATGAAAATGTTGAAGAGGCTCTGATAAGGAATCTAAGGATTCACAGACTCCCAAAATGTTGGACCCAGGAAGGACCTCAGAAACCTGGCTCCTTGTTCCTTCCTACCGGAGCTCATGGCAGATCTGCACCTGCCTAACAAATTCCCTGGTAGAGCTGACAGACTTTGCTGTAAGTTAACATATGAAAGGAGATGGAAAAGGTTTTCTTCTCTTAGCAGGTGGTGAGGAGAACCCCTCTTAGAGACAGATCTGCTGCTGTTGCATAAAGCCTTTGCTGAGCTCCTTGGGCTAGAAGTTATATCTTCAAAGCCTGAATGAGGCATCTAAGAAAGAGGAAAGCTGTTCTGTATAATTGAGCATCAAGCACTAGAGAAGGGGAGGGGGAGATCTGGAATGAAGGGACTGAGGAGAGAGAGAAGAAAGGGTGACTGAGATGGAAGAATATTACCTACCCTGCAGAACTACTCCAAGCGAGCTGCCAATTTTCATTGGCAGTCTACCAAAGTTGCAAAATGCTTGGCATGATTGCATGATTTATAGAACCAATGAGGTGGCTAAGTCTGTCACCAAAGGTGCCACGGGGAAAGAATCTGAGATGGCCCACCCAGCTGCAGGTGCTAGACAGGGGAGACCCTGGGATCATGAGTCTGAGGATGTTCAAAGAAGTTTTAAAAAGGGCTTTCAACTTCTCTAAGCCATGAAAAGTTGGGGGGTGGTAGTGGTGTTCAAAGACATTTCCCTCAGAATGTAAGAAACCTACTGAAGCACCTGTGTTACCATGGACACCAGAACAAAGCACTGAATCACACTGCAGCAGCATTATGCTCAGTCATTATCCCCTCCGTCAGCCACTAACCCTGCCCCCTTCTTCCTGAAGCCAGAATCTTAAGTGGAAATGGAACTCTAGCAATAAAAACTCCATGCAGGGACCCAGAATAGACAAAATGACGTGTTTTTTAAAAGCCAAAGAATTCACACTTCTTGATTTCAAAACTTACCGCAAAGCTACAATAATTGAGACTGCGATACCGGTACAAGGACAGACTTACAGCTCAATGGAATAAGATTTAGAGTCCAGAAATAAACCCTTACATTTATGATCAATTGACTTATTTTTTTTTTGATCAATTGATATTTTACAAAGGTTCCAAGACCTTCGAGGGGAAAGAATGTCATTTCAACAAACAGTACTGGGACAGCTGGATATCCACATGTAAAAGAATGAAGTTGAGAGTCATGTACCACAATGTTCATTGCAGCTCTATTTACAATAGCCAGGACGTGGAAGCAACCTAAGTGTCCATCGACAGATGAATGGATAAAGAAGATGTGGCACATATATACAATGGAATATTACTCAGCCATAAAAAGAAAGCTGATTCACTCTGTTATAAAGCAGAAACTAACACACCATGGTAAAGCAATTATACTCCAATAAAGATATTAAAATAAATAAATCACTATTTAGTAAGATTAAAAAAAAAGAATGAAGTTGGACTCCCATCTAATATCATATACAAAAGTTAATTCAAAATACATCATCAATCAAAATGTAAGAGCATCAACTATAAAACTCTTAGAAGAAAATATAGGACTAAATCTTCATGACCTTGAATTAGGCATTGGTTTCTTAGATGTGACACCAAAAGCACAAACCACAAAAAAAACAGATAAACTGAACTTCATCAGAATTAAAAACATTTGTGCTTCAGAGGATACCATCAAGAAAGTGAAAAACAACACACAGAATAGGAGAAAATATTTGCAAATTACATATCTGATAAGGATATATAATTCATATCCAGAATACATAAAGAACCCTCACAACTTAACAAAAAGACAAATAAATCAATTTTAAATTGAATGAAAGAAACTATAATGAGATACCTCATATATCTATTAGAATGGCAAAAATCTAAAATGTTGACATCACCATATGCTAGTATAAATATGGAACAATAGGAACTCTCATTCATTGCTGGTGGGAATGCAAAATGGTGCAGCCACTTCGGAAGATCCAATATGAAAAGGCTAACTGTAAGATTATAACTATATGACATTTCAGAAAAGGCAAAAACTGTGGAGACAGTAAAAAGATCAGTGATTGCCAGGAGTTGGGGGGGGGGGGCAAGAGGGATGAATAGGTGGATCATGAAAGGCTTTTAGGGCAGTAAAACAATTCTGTATGATAGATACTGTAATGGTGAATACATGTTATTATACATATGTCAAAACCCATAGAATGTACAACACCAAGGGTGAACCCTAACGTAAACTACTGACTTTGGGTGATAATGACTTTGTGTTAATGTAGGTTCACCAACTGTCACAATGTACCACTCTGGTGCGCAGGATGTTGATAGTTGGGGAGGCTAAGTGTGTACGGGGGCAGGGGGTGTGTAGGAACTCTCCTACCTTCCACTCAATTTTGCTGTGAATTTAAAACTGCTCTAAAAAAAAAAACCTATTTAAAAATATGTTAATGGGCAAAGGATTTCAATTGACGTTTCCCCAATGATGACATACAAACGGTCAATAAGCACATGAAAAGACACCCTACATGATCAAACACTAGAGTAATGCAAACCAAAACCACAATAAGATACCAATTCACATCCACTAGGATGGCTAAAATCAAAAAGACAGACAATAGCAAGTGTTGATGAGTATGTGGAGACACTGGGACCCTCATACACTGCTGGTGGGAATGTAAAACAGTGCCTTGGAAACTTTGGGAAAAAGTTTGGCAGTTCTTCAAATGAGTACATATAGAGTTACCATATAACCCAGCAATGCCACTCCTAGAGAGAATTGAAAACATATATCCACACAAAAACTTGCACATAAATGTTCATAGCACCATTATTCACAATTGCCAAAAAGTGGAAACAACCCAATCCATCAATCAATGAATGGATGAACAAGGTTACATACACATATAGAATATTGTTCAGCAATAAAAAAGGAACGAAGTTCTGATATTTGCTGAAACATGGATAAACCCTGAAAATGGCACACTAAGTAAGAGAAGCTACACACAAGAGGCCGCCCAGTGTGTGATTCCATTCCCATGAAATGTCCAGAATAGGCAAATCCACAGAAATGGAAAGTAGTTGTTGCCTAGGACTGACAGGAAGGGGGAATAGGGAGTGACTGCTGATGTGTATAGGGCTTATGGGGGGGGGGGTGAAAATATTGCAAAATGAGTGAGTGTTGATGGTTGGACAACTCTGTGAATATATAAAAACCACTCAGCTGTACACTTTAAATGGGCGAATTTTATGACATGCAAATTATATCTCAATAAAGCTGTTATTTAAGAAACCAGGGCTTCCCTGGTTTCCAGGGCCAAGACATGGAAACGACCTAAATGTCGATCCCCAGATGAATGGATAAAGAAGGTGTGGTACATATATACAGTGGAATGCTACTCAACCATAAAAAAGAACAAAATAATGCCATTTGCACCAACATGGATGCAGCTGGAGATTATCAAACTAAGTGAAGTAAATCAGAAAGAGAAAGACAAATACCATATAATATCACTTACACGCAGAATCTAAAATATGACACAGGGCTTCCCTGGTGGTGCAGTGGTTGAGAATCTGCCTGCCGGTGCAGGGGACACGGATTCGAGCCCCGGTCTGGGAGGATCCCACATGCCGCGGAGCAACTAGGCCCGTGAGCCACAACTACTGAGCCTGCGCGTCTGGAACCCGTGCTCCGCAACGAGAGGCCGCCATGGTGAAGAGGCCCGCGCACCGCCACGAAGACTGGCCCCCGCTCGCCGCAACTAGAGAAAGCCCTCGCACAGAAACGAAGACCCAACACAGCCAAAACTAAAAAATATAAATAAATATTTAAGAAACAAAAACAAACCAAAAAACTTCACTGGAGGACCACTTCTGCCCAGACCCAATACAACCCAGATTACATCACTGCTTCCTCTTTCAACACTTATTTCTACCTTCCTGGGGATATTTAAAAAACGATTTGTTGATGTTCCTACAACATTTTAAAAAGAAAATAAGCTCAGTATCTTCATTCTACCCAGGACCAGGAAGCAATAAAGTATACTCAGGGAGATCACGACGGCACAGAAACCAGAATTATGATCATGTAATGCCATATTTTAGCCGAGAAGAGTTCATTACAGTATATATTTTTAAAGCAGTACTGAGAATGCTAATCAGCACTCACCAAATTTAATCTTCTTGCTGCATACATGATGTTTTCTCCCAAGTTTTATTAACCCATATCACTCACCAGTACATAAACGAGGAACAACGGAAGGGATTATGGGGCAGAACAGCAGAGGAAGATAAGCTCTTGGGCAATACGCATCACTCCAGATAATGTGACAGTGATGGACCTGAGGACACAGGCGAGTCCCAGGTCTGGAATGACCTAGCTGGGTGACTCTGTAACACTCTTTGCCAGGGCTGGGGAAATTTCCATAACTACAGTGAATTGAAACTAATTTCTTTTTGATAATTTTTTTCAAAATGCGTGACGCCCTTAGAGATCGTTGGCGCTATCCCAGAGTGTCGACAGCTACACAAAAATTTTGGTGCCGTGGAAACTCCTGACTGGAGGAGGAAAATATGAAAATGTATACCCCTGTGAAACTTCCTAATGTGCTAAAATCAGCAGTTCTCTTTGAAGAGCCAAGTGTAATACTAGCCAGTCGATCTGTTTTAGGATCCAAATGGCTCTGCTCAAACTGCTATAGCCCCACTGGGCGAAAAAAGCTTTGGCACTTAAAACATGACTGAAAATTCCCTGCTATTTATAATGATGGAGAAATGTCACTGAGAATTAAATGTTTTGTCAGTGGAAAAATGTGGCTGTCTGGAGAAGGCTGTAGATACATCCAGGGAATTAATGACAAGGTGGCTGTGAGTTCTCAACGCCCTGCTCCAAAAGAGCACAAAAGACACGTTTTTTGTTTTGGATTTTTTGTTGTTGTTTTCTTTTTCTTTTTGAACTGCAGAATTTTTCACCTTCTCCTTCCCCTGAACTCTGGGATAGCATGAGACAAGCAAGCCAGACCCCAGGTGTTACACTTTGCTCGCTGCAGAGGGTCACCGTTGTTTTTCCCTTGCACCCTCGAAATAAAGGTGGCATCTCTCAACCCACAGTAGATTTTCATTAAAGCTGATCTAGAAACAACAACAAAAAAGGAATCTACTATACTGCCCAGACAGAGAAAGCAACAAAGAAAATGCATAGGGCATGGGGAAGGGTAAATTTGGAATTTGGGATTAACAGATATACACTACTATATATAAAATAAACAACAAGGGCCTACTGTATAGCACAGGGCACAATATTCAATATCTTATAATAACCTGTAAGGGAAAAGAATCTGAAAAAGAACATATATATATATATATATATATATATATATATATATGTATGTATAACTGAATCACTTTGCTGTACACCTGAAACGTAAATCAACTATACTTCAGTAAAAAAATAAAAATTAAAAATAAAAGAAAATGCACAAATGGCAATACTGTTCTCAGGGTCCAATGTTCAGGAGTCTGCTATCCGTCCAGATACCCAGGGTATTCACAGCAAACCACCCAACCAGCAGCCCAGACTCTTCAGCAAGGTTTTTACCAACCTCTCCTTCTCCCATGTGGAACTTCAACTCCAACCAAGCAAACCTACTAAGCTCCTGGTGGCCAGGCCATGTCCCCTGGAGCCCTCCCACTTTGTCCCTGCCATTGATTTAATGCAGCAGGTACCACCCCTATGCTCCTCCTTCAAACTCAAGAATGAGCCTTCCATTTGCTCCACAGTCACTCTCTCTGCTGGACATGCCTTTTTTATTAGAAATGTTTCAGTTGTCTCACTAGTGTGGGTGCACTTGCATTCTGTTTCCTACTTGTTAATCACAACATGTTCTATTATAGAACAAAAGATACCAGCCTTCTCATCTTTTTTTTAAATTATTTTTTATTTATTTATTTTTGGCTGTGTTGGGTCTTCGTTTCTGTGCGAGGGCTTTCTCTAGTTGCGGCAAGCGGGGGCCACTCTTCATCGCGGTGCGCGGGCCTCTCACTGTCACGGCCTCTCTTGTTCCGGAGCACAGGCTCCAGACGCGCAGGCTCAGTAGCTGTGGCTCACGGGCCCAGTTGCTCCGTGGCATGTGGGATCTTCCCAGACCAGGGCTCGAACCCGTGTCCCCTGCATTAGCAGGCAGATTCTCAACCACTGCGCCACCAGCGAAGCCCCCAGCCTTCTCATCTTAATAAATTCTAGACCAGCATCCCTTCTTCTCACTGCTGCTGCCTTCCACAATTTTCAACTTGCACTTGTTCGTGTATTTGCATATCAGCTGTAGGTCCGTCAACTTAGCCATGTGTATTAGTCAGGGTCCTCCAGAGAAACAGAACCAATATATTTGTATTTATTTTAATAGATGTATATTACTTATATAATGTATTATTCATTTAAATATGTTGATAGAAATATATTTGTTTATATATTATATAGAATGAAATTTGTATATGTGAAGTTTACTATATGGACCTGACTCACAGGACCATGGAGGCTGCCAAGTCCCATGACCTGCCATCTGCGAGCCGGAGACCCAGTTCCAGGGCCTGAGAGCCAGAGAGTTGATGGTGTAGATTCCTGTGAGAACCTGAAGGCCTGAAAATCAAGAGCACCAAGGGCAGGAAAAGATCGATGTCCCAGCCCAATCAGCCAGACAGAGAGCAAATCCTCCCTTCCTCCCCCTTTTTGTTCCATCAGGCCCTCAGCAGATGCATGATGCATCCTCCCCGCACACACACCCCACATTGGGGCAGCTTTACTCAGTCCACCAACCCAAATGCTAACCTCTTCCAGAAACATTCTCACAGACACACCCAGATCTGGGCATCCCATGACCCAATAAGTTGACACATAATATTAACTATCAGACTGTGAAAAAAATAAAAGAAAAAGGCTAAACATTTTTCAGTGCATACTAGTATAAAAGAAAACGGGGTCTCTGTTTTCTTCATATTGGCATATAAATTTCTGATCCATTCACTCAACAATGCTTATTAAGCTGCTACTATGTGCCAGTCAGGGTGCCAGCTGCTGAGGACTCAGCAGAGAACAAGCTCAAGCTCCTGGCCCTCATAGGCTAATAGAGAGCACAGATGTGTCTACAGGAGGTTGTAAAACTATGTGATAAATGCTGGTCATGCATGAAGGGATGGGGACACAAAGCAGGGACCCCTGACCTAGGTTTTGGGGTCAGGGAATACTTCCCACAGGAGGTGATGGTGAAGGAAGACAAGAAGGTCAAGAGGGGGTTGGGGTGGAGATGGGGATGTTCCAAGCGAGGAGAACACCTGGGGCAAAAGGTCAGAGCTCAGAGATGCGGAGCATGTTCTGAGATTTCTTAGATCTGCAAGAAGTTCAGTACAGCTGGATCAAAGACTTGGGGGTGAAGGAAGATGCAGGATAAGAAGTCTGGACTGTATCCTAAGAGCATCACAGAAATCCCAGACAGCCAAATCAAGCACTGCAAGGTGGAGGGAGACGCAGGGAAGATCAAGAAGGGGCTAGTAAGCCTTGCTAGGAAGTCTGGACTTTATCCTGGGGCTATCAAGAGCCATCAAGGGGTTTTAAAAAGGAAAGTGATATAAGCAGGTGTGCGTCTGGAAAATCACTCTGGCTGCAGTGTAGAGAATGAATTTAAAGAGACATGGCAGGGATGGGGAGATGGGACTGCTAACTTCTTTGAACAGTAAATGTTAATGATTAGGAGAAAAAAGTGCAGGGGTCCTCAACTAGCTTGTACACACACACACACACACACACACACACACAGGGCTCTGCAGTCACGCATGTCTACCATGTGTCTTGGCTTGTCTGTTGGCTTATCTGTGTTCTCCATTGGGATATAAGAGGGGAGACCAAGTCTTATTCATCTTTGTATCTTCAGGGCCCAGCACAGTGCCTGACACAGAGCAGGCAATTAATAAATGTCTGCTAGTTGAATGAATGACTGAGTGCCTGAATGAGAGGGTGAAAGTATGATTGAACAAACAAGTGACAGAGGACAGGGACCTCGGGAAGTATTAATGGAAAGATCATGGACTTCGGAACCAGGCAGGATTTGATTTAAATCACAGATCTATCACTTACCGGCTGTGTGAGCTTGTGCAAGTTGATCTACTCTGAGATTGTTTCCTCATTTGTGAAAAGAAGATAATAATACCTGCTCACAATATTATCATCAGGATCAAGTGAGACCGTGTGCGTAAACTGCCAAGCGAAGGTCTGGCACAGCATAGGCACTGAACAAATAAAACTCTACCCCTTTCAATTTTGTTTGTCCTCCCTCCCCCCGCCACCTGGCACCAGCACAGTGTTCCAGAAATACAGTACAAGGGGAGAACCAAGTAGAGATTCTAGACCTGTACCTAATGCCAAGTGGAAGACAACTTCTAAAAAAATTCCTTGTCTGTAATGGGAAAAATTGGCCAATCCTCATTTCAGTAGCTACTGAACCACTAAAGAGCAGGAGCTTAAAGTTATTATGTAGAGAGCAAAGAAGTTAAAGCATGTAGGAAAGGTGTCACAGATACAACATAACATAAAACAGTCTTTCCAGGTCATGTTCTGCCAATTAGAAAGAGGTTCAGACTGTCTGTGACCAATAACTGTCAAACAGAAAAATAATCATTGATTATAACTGAGCTACTTTTTCAGTGGTGTTCCTGGGATTAGCCTGACAACAGATAGTCGATATTTCTTTTCCTCTGATAGAAGAACGTGTGCCTGTGGCCTTGACTGTTCTCTTGTCCAAGAGGTTGGTATTTATTTTGGGTGGTTTCAGTTGGTGGTAGTTATAATTAATGCATCTTACAACACTATCTACTTTTTGGCAATTCATTTACACAGGTTTTCAAAAGGGACTAATAATACAAAATGAATAAAATGGAAATAAAAGGAAGAGAACAGTTAAGAGGAGAAGAGCAGATGAGCCAACAATAAGGATGACTGTGGTTCCTGGGAGTGAGCATGAAAAAAGGTCATAACATTCATGATATTCATGTGTTATGTGATGTGTGTCACCTTATGTAGTTCTTATAATAACAACATGGTTGAAAGATACCATATTTCACTGAATATAAGGCATCATTAAGAAAGGAAAAACTGCCAGTTAAACTAAGGCAATTCAGAGATGTTAAAATACAAAAAACAAACAAACATAAAAACCATGGCTGAAAACCAAGGAAACACGGCATTACCACTGCCATTTTATAGGTGAGGAAACTGAAAAACAGGAAAGTTAAGAAACTTCCCCAAGTTAAGAAACTTGAAACTTCAGTAAGTGGAAGAATCAGGTTTTGAACCCAGCAAGTCTGACACCAGAGAGCTCAGGCCCCTTATCACCGAATACACTGTATCTCTACTGCTGAGTTTCCTGGCAGTCACAGTGAAGGCAGACACAGGTTGAATTACATAATTCTTATTATTTGGGAAGAAACACGATAGCTTCTCAGGGAAGCAAAAGCTTTTCCTAGTGAAAAACTCCGAGAAAAATTTCTTAGAAATATTACATAAGGGGTATATGCAGATAGTTTTGTTAAAACTTTCAAAAACAATTAGAAGGCTTATATAAAAACACAGCTTAATGAAAACAATTTTCCATGGATAAAGTCATGTAGTCCAAGAATGTCACCTTCTCATAGTCAATACAACCCATACATGGAACCAAATGTATCCAGAGAAGCAGAGAATATGCTCCTTAAGTTACCTTCCCTAAATATTATTGTTCTCCATTCAGTTTTTACCGACAGCTGGTTTATTAGATGGTTCAGAATATTCTCCAGCCAAAACCTGAAGGAAGAATTCTGCTGATTGATAAATTCTGTCCATATGGTGGTCCATTTATGAATTAAGAATTGGCTAGCCACTAAATGACTCAGACACTCTTTGGGATTCAGCAAACACCATCCTCTCTTCCAGAAAGTCTCCACATCCTTGGATTCTGCGTGACAGAGTCTTAGCCACCGTGAGCCCCAAGAAGGAAGCCTACACTTTCTTCAGCATCTTGTCCTGATAAAGCACGTAGCACTGAGTTGACTGTCTGGATCCTAAAACCAGCTTTAATACTCCCTAGCCGGGCACTCCTGCACAAGTTGAGATATCGTGATGCTTCAGTTTCTCCATCTGCAAATGATGAAGATCAAAATGATATCTACCTCCCAGGGCCGTTGTAAAAACCTAATGAGACAATTCATATAAAAGACTCCATATGTATGGCACATGGTGAGTACTCTAGAAATGGTTGGCAGGTTTTATTATTTGGTTGGTTGTGTTTTTCTAACAGATAATTTCTTTAGCAGTAGTAACCCTCAGGCCCCTCGGGAGAAGAGGTTGCACAGGTGTGAACTATTCTTTTCAGGCATGAGGTAGAATGAGATGCCTGTGGACAAACAGCAATCATGAGGTACAGCAAACTCCTACAAGATGCACTGCAGTGATCCTGGATGCCTTCCTATTGAGGAAGGCAGCCTGGCATATGGGAAGAACCAAAGTTTAGAGTCAGACATTTGCTCAAATCCCAGCTCAGCACTCACCTGCTATGCAGCCTCAGGCAGGCTGCTTAACCTCTTTGTACCCCCGTTTATAAAATGCGGATGATACCACCGACCACGCAGTGTTGCTGAAACAACTGGAAATAATACGTGTAAAATGCCCGGCGCACCGTAAACAATAGATACTATAGCAGCCTATTGAATTTTACTTAAGCGTCAATTTTCCTCTTTATTGAAAGAGTGGTCTATAAGAATGTTTTTTCTCTTCTACCAAGGAAAAAAAATCAATTTCTTACGAAAACATGAGGTAAAACTGATTACTCTTTAGAGATAGGGAAATATATATATATATATCATATCATGTATCATATATATCATATCATATATCATATATATATCATATATATGAAAAATCAACCCCCAACTCAAATTTTAATGCTCTTCTTTTTTTTAACCTGTTTTTAAATACCTCAGCATAGCAATTTCACTCTAAAAAAAAACTTAAAAATAGAGACTAAATAAAAGGAAGAAAACTAGCCTCCCCTAATCCCACCGTGTAGAGATAACTACATGCGGCATTTCGGTGTTTACCCTTCCAGAAGGTTTTTCTCTGCCTATAAACATATATACATGCAAATATGCAAATCCATTTTAAATAGTCCCATACAGCAAAGACCAGGAATCGCATTTCCCTCAGGACCATCCCTGCCTGCACCAATCTTTGCAAGGAACAAAATGTAAATGCTTAAGAAGGATTTTTGTCTATTTATTTCACAGGAGCACACAGGTAAGGGAATTATTTTTAATTAAACATGCTACCCCAAGACCTACAACCTCCTCAATATGCATAAATCTCCCTGCGACCAACAATATGTAACCAAGTACCAGGCAGAAAAATACACACACATTCACAATTGATGCTGAATCCAAATAGAGTCAGTATTCATGTACTCAAGCAAGTTGAAGGCATGATTGAGTCTGTCAGCACTCCAATACCACTCCATGTGTTTAAGCCAATAGATGGCTCCCATATACCAGGAACCCCTTAACTCTCACCTCATATACATATACACAACCATGTGAGTCCAGCCAATGGAATTTCATTTCCATCCCACATCCCCATCCTCACAATGCCAGGCAGCTGACTTGGGCTGCCCTGTGTGTAGTGACTGGCTCTGGAGCATTTCAAAATCAGGCACGTGCATGCTTGCCCAGCTCCCCCTGTCCCCACCCACCCCAGCTCAGCCCCTGTGCTCCCACCTGCTCCCAACAAGAGGTACTAATGAAAAGCCAATTGTCTAATTCCACTTCAGTGGAGCTGAGGTCCCTCCCTGAGGCCAGCGAGCGCTTAGGATTAATTGTTATTTGCTATGTTGGAGCAATACAGGTCCGACCAAGGTAGCCATGAAGAGCACGAGTGTTGTGAGGAGCATAAAAGATATGCTGTGGGTTGCTAAGGGAGAGAAGAAATAAAGATAAAAGGAGCAGGTGAGATGAAGGCTATTTATACAAGGAGCAAAGGAAAAAGACTGATGGATGGTTCTGACGGAGGCCATGAATCAGAATCCGTGTGCCACATCCTCTAGGACACTGGTTTTTCAACTCCTCACCCCTTTTATAGTAACAAATAAAAAGTAATATGTTATGCTGCTAACAGCACACTGTCGCACAAAGTAAAGCCTCCTGGGCTGAGCGTCATGAGACAGGACATATGTGAGACAGAGCACAGGCAAGTGGCCAAAGGCAAAGTGACATTAGCTGACAGATCTGTCGGGTAACGGCTCCAAATGTATATGATCATTTCCAAAGGAGGTGACACAAACCACCCTTTGGAAAGCCCTGCCGTGCCCACCTCCTCTCCCCAAAACACATACACGCAGACGGAGGAAGCAGACCTCTGAAGGGGTGGCATCAGAGTATAGATCCAAATAAATATAGATGTGAATTCCCATCCTACCCCTCCGGCCAACAAGGTTAGAAATAGCTGTGTCTGAGCTAAATGGGTGAAGCTCTGCATCCTTTCAATTCAGTCTGCTGTAAAGTTGAAATAAACTCTCCACTAGCACTCAAATGCCCAAATTTATAAATGCAGTCCATTAAAAAAGCCTATCTCTTAGCAGCTGGTAATTGCAATCAAAATTGGGGAATTGGTGGGCTTCCCTGGTGGCGCAGTGGTAGAGAGTCCGTCTGCCGATGCAGGGGACACGGGTTCGTGCCCCGGTCCGGGAAGATCCCACATGCCGCGGAGCGTCTGGGCCCGTGAGCCATGGCCACTGAGCCAGCAAGTCCGGAGCCTGTGCTCCACAACGGGAGAGACCACAACAGTGAGAGGGCCGTGTACCACAAAAAAAAAAAAAAAGAAAAAAATTGGGGAATTGGGGATTATAAAAAGCAATGTAAGTAATAAACATGTTGTTTAAAAGCTTGAAACTCCTCATCCTGCCACTCCTACCATCCCAGCTGTCACTTTCAGATGCCTCCATTTCCCAAATTCTAAGTTTTGGGCTCTCGAGTTTAACCCTGTTAATTCTACACTTTCCCTAAATCTACTGGGTTGGCCAAAAAGTTCGTTCGGGGTTTTGTGACCGCTTATGAAAACCCCGAACGAACTTTTTGGCCAACCCAATATCTACAGCTCCCCATGGGGGACAAAAGCACCAGTGAGCATCCCGAGCTCTCATCCAACCACACCAGTACAGTGACTCCTGTCACTTGATCAGCACAATCATTAGTGAAAAACACACCCGGGTAGGGGCCACCTGCCCTTTTTCTTCTTAGATCACCCTCTTTTTCAGTTGTCTATGCTCTGAATACTACGGGTCCTACAAACAGAGCCAAACATCAAGCTAACAAGCTGTGATTTTTCCCAAGCCCTGCTCTGTTCCAGACAGCATCTGTAAGCATCCACGGCAGGCCCACTTTGACACAGCTGCCCTCAGATACCCTGCAGCCAGTCCTCCCGCACCAAACTAAGCTTCCTTTAATTGCAGGTTTCACCTAAAATTCATCTGATTCTTGGATCTCCTCCTAAATAGGATTATTTTCTAATTAATCTAGAGCTATCTTCTATCCCCTATGATCTAAAGCCATCCAATCGCCCTAATTAACGTGCTTACCTTCACTCCCACTCCTAATATTTGCAGAACCTGGGGCAGGAGTACAAACGGAGGCCTGCATGCCCTAAATGTAAATATTTAAAGTTATAAATCAAGCTGTCGAGTTATTAAATGAAGTATGTTCTATCCTATCTTATTACTGATTCCTTCGTAATGACCTAGAAGGCCAGCTTCAAATACAGAATTCTCACTCTGTCCCTCAGCCCCTGGATCTCAGCCGGCCCACCTTCTTTTCTCACTCCCAGCTCCATCCCACAGCACAAGGGGCCTCGCGCTAATGGAAATGCTGGGCTGTATATACAAATCCTTCTATCTCAGCACATGGAACAGTCATTTCTTTGTCATCTCTTAGGCCTATGGGGGCACACACTGGTGTCACAGGCTGCCCTTGCGAGGAAGGAATGAAGCCCACACAGGCCATGGAAACAGACATGCACAGGGAATTCCAGAGTCCTGGGCACCCAGAGCCTAATGCAGATTCTAGACTCTAGAAGGGAGGGCACGGCTCCTTGACCCTGCATAGCCCCTGCCCCATGGAGACGTGCAGACTGAGGAGGGCCAGAATGCACCCAGGCCTAAGGCTGGTACCACTCATCTCTGCAGGCATATCCTATTCCTCTTTCAGAACCTAGCTCAGAAGAGATCATCACCTCCAGGAAGTCATCCCTGACTACCCACCCCCACACACACACAAATCCAGGAGGTTCAATGAATGCTTATTAAATGAAGGCTGTAGAAACACCTAGATGAGCATGGAATACTGTAATATAGACTGAGCTTGTATTTATCAGTCTTTTCCCCCAGTAGAGACTTAGAGCCTTGTGAGCAGTGGCTACATTAAGCTGAAATGCCATAAATTCCTGGGTTTGTTACCAAGTGTGTGGCAATCAGGGTTCACAACTGAAAAGCCCATTGACCTAGGCCTCCTCCTGGCTGCGCGGTCCAGATGCTTTTATAACAGGATGTTAAAGTCCACTTATTCTGTGGTCTCAGAGTGGTTGAACCAAAACTGCTCAACAGATGTTAAGATCCCTCGTATCTTGGACAACCTTGGCAGGACTTGCCAAGAGACTGAGCTCTGCCAGTTCTGCTAGCTTGAGCCTACCACCCACCTCCAGGCTCTTTAAGAGAGAGTGAAGAATTCATTGGGAGGGCAAAGATATTTTCTACGGAGAGAGTTATCAGTGTGCTGCATATTTCAACACACTCCACCCCCTCCCCTGGAGAGGGAACTTACATTTTGTCCTTACTTGGAAAAATAAGAAAGTTCAGCAATGGGGGAGCCCAGAGAACCCTAAAAGCACCTCACAATGAGCCAGCAATTATCCCTCTGCCAACGCAGAAGGTTCTGTATCAAACTACAATACCAGGTAAGACTTCTCCTCATTCTTAATCCTTGACTTTCTCCCCCACCCCCAAATCCCCTCACTACAGCAGCTAAGGGATGGATAAGGGGGAGCAGGAAATAGACATGAAACCCAATACACATCCCTCTTTCCCAAGAGGGGAAGACCAAGGGAGGCCAGAGTTGGGGGTGGGGAGAAGTTTTTAATTCGGTGTTTTAAATAGGACTTTAAAAAAATTTTTAATTGGATTTTGATGTTACATTGGATGGATGTTTTCAATACATGGGAAAGAAGACTACTGGCTTATCACCTGAGAGTGGCTAGAAAAGTTAAGGGATATAAGAAAGAGCAAAGTTGTTTCCTACATGTGCCCTACCAAGTTCAGCACATTCAGTAAACCAATATGTGCTCATTAACTCACATGGATAAAATACCTAGGTTGCTAAAGGCATGCATGGACATTACAACATTCTCGTGACACCTACCTCCAGCAGATCGTCAGCTGCCCTTGGGGGAAAAATAAATTAGGTCATCGATTTGAGTTTTCTAAGATTGAGAAAGTCAGTTTGTTCAGTTTGCTCAAATTATAAGTCACCTGTTAAACTGACTTTAGTTTCTCCTCTTTTCGTTTTAAATCTACATATATCATGACGACTATCAGCCAGCTAAAGAGAACCCCCCTCTTGGTCAGTAATTGAATATCTTTATCTTCCCCCTAATTTACTGGTCTGCCGCTTTTCCTAAGAGAAGTCTTCTTTATCATGACCATCACTCACAGATTGGACCACTAGTGAGCTGGTGAACATTTCCTTCTCAGGTAACTTAAAACATAATAGTGTTTGGCTGAACACATTTGTGAAGAAGAAACAACATTTTGCTCCCTAAAATCTATTTGGAAGAACTGGCTGAGATTATTTTCCCTACTACTTCCAATATATATCTTGAAGAACAACTCTAAAAAAAAAATAAGATAAATACACCAATGACTTAGCATGGAATTAACCAAGAGCCTTGTGAACTCTGTGATTTTTCCAGAACTTTCTGTGCGTTTAGAAAAAGGACTCTCAGAAGCATCATATTTTCAAAGAACTTTTCTAGCTGCCTCTAAAACTATGCAGAAGCATTATACTCATGAAATCATTTCAGAAACAGCATTTTTCTGACTAATTCTAACAGAACCAAACCTAACTGGAATTCTGCAATGAAGTTTTAGTTCAAATACTCAAACGCCAAAGCCAAACAAGAAACTAAGACTGAAAGGTGTCTATATGATTGTTTTAATTCCCACATGAAGCCTTGTTTCCTCCTGACATTCTATGGCAGTGATGGCCAAAAGAATTTTCTGTAATGATGGAAATATTTTATATCCGTGCTGTCCAATATGGTAGCCATTAGTCACAGGTGGCCAGTGAGCACCTGAAATGTGGCTAGTGCAACCAAAGCACTGAATTCTTAATTTTATTTGAGTTTAAATAGTCATATGTAACTGTGGCTACCATTTTATGAGACAGCACAGTTCTATAGCATTTATTATTGCTGGCAATCCAGAGAATTCCCTTGGAGAATGAGTCCTCGTGGCTGACCAAGGTTTCTGGAAAACTAAGCAGCAATCACTAAACCTTCTTTTTGTCAAATGGCTTTCCAACTTTTTTTAAAGCAGCAATTCCTTTTCATCTTATTTCTCCTTTCCTTTCAAAACATATTTCTTCTATGACAATGCCACTGCTTTAGACATTAGAATGTCTTTCTAAAATTATTTAAGAAAAAAAATACAATGCAGCCACATACCTTCTTAAACAGCATCCACTGAGAATAACTGAATCTTTCCCGCCGGGCTCAGGGTCATGGCTATGAACACAGGCTATTAGACTCAGAAGAAACACATCAATTACTATAATGCACCTTAATGCAATGAAGCCTTCAGGGTCACTGGGCTCAGTGGGGCTATTTAAACCTACCCCAGGCAGAGATTTTTATAGCTTTCTGTCACATCTATTGCCTAGCTGTCAATGTCAAGCCTTATTACTGTCAGGGTATCTGCCTATATTTATTTATTGGCTACCTTGTTTCCAAAAGGTAGTTGCCTGTGTCAATGGTAGCCTCTTTTACCATCTCAATTGTTGCCTCTGATTTGCCAACATTGCAAGGATGGTAGAACTATAGTTGGAAATGTTTGTAAATTAAGAATAGTTAGGGTATAAACAAAGGTATGAAGAGTTCTCAGTAAACTTCAGTTGTAATGCCAGGACCTCCTGATGTCTAATTCACCAGCTCAGAGACTCTTCTGCTTACTTCTTTTTTTAATTTTTTAATTTTTTATTTTTTATATAAATTTATTTATTTGTTTGTTTATTTATTTATGGCAGCGTTGGGTCTTCGTTGCTGCGCGCCGGCTTTCTCTAGTTGCGGCAAGCTGGGGCTACTATTCGTTGCGGTGCTCAGGCTTCTCTTGTTGTGGAGCATGGGCTCTAGGCGCGCAGGCTTCAGCAGTTGTGGCACTCGGGCTCAGTAGCTGTGGCTCACGGGCTCTAGAGCGCAGGCTCAGCAGTTGAGTAGTAGTTCAGTAGTTAGGTGCTCCGCGGCATGTGGGATCTTCCCGGACCAGGGCTCGAACCCCGTGTCCCCTGCACTGGCAGGCGGATTCTTAACCACTGCGCCACCAGGGAAGCCCCTACAGTTGAATTCTTCTTGATTCTAGGCAGAGAGCTTGCATAATAGCTGCTTGCAGATAGGTGGGTCTTATTTTCTACTGGAAGGGATCTTATTCTTGCCCTTAATTGTTATTTAACTTTTTTTTTTTTTTTTTGCGGTACGCGGGCCTCTCACTGCTGTGGCCTCTCCCATTGCGGAGCACAGCCTCCGGACGCGCAGGCTCAGCGGCCATGGCTCACGGACCTAGCCACTCCGCGGCATGTGGGATCTTCCTGGACTCGGGCTCGAACCCGTGTCCCCTGCATCGGCAGGCGGACTCTCAACCACTGCGCCCCCTATTTAACTTTTTATTCAGTATTACCTGTTTCCCAAAATAGAACATAAACATTTTGGTAACAGAGGAGTAAAAACCTCGGGGAATAGAGGGAGGAAAGAATGTGTTATTCTTATTTGTGTTCCTTACAATATTTTGCGTGGCAATACCCACCAAGAAAGGATCAACTGGATGCTGAATGAACTAATACTGTATTTTACTTTTGAGTTTATTTTCAAAAAGTTTAAGCATAGTAAAACTAGTTTTCAAAGTTAAACATTACTCAAAGCAGAAACTGCAGATGCTCAATGGTGATTAAGTTTTAATATTTCTGAGCTATTTTTATCTGATCGGTTCAAAATTTAAGTTGAAACTGACTCCACTTGGCCATATTCAATTATATTCGTGATACGATCAGATGCCTGTCACCTCTGACATCTCTTGCTTTTTGAGCTCAGAAAAGCGACCTAGAAAGATTCTAGAATGCTAGAATTTCCTAGACAAAACAGAATTGAAATTCCAGAAATGAACCCAGTACTCTAGGAGCATCTCCACAGCATCCCCAAGTATGTAGAACAATCACATCTGATTCAAGGTATCGTATTTCTATTAAGGTGCCCTAGGAGTGAATTAGCTCTCTTACGCAGCCATCTCACACTGCTGAGTCACATTTGAACTCAAGATGAACTAGAAGCTCCCCCTGCAACAGTCTTACTTTAATAACTCTTATCCTCCATTCCCTACCCTTGCCAGTAATCCTAAACTTTGGAGCAAGCTAAAACTAAAACCCTCTCCAGAAAAATTTAGAGCCCCCCCCCCACCCCGCCCATCCTTGCAGATCTCTTTTCCAGAAATAATCTGACTCATTCCAGAAATTGCACATTTTCACAGCTCTGCAATTCACTGACACTCCCAGTACCTCGTTTTCTTCGTCTATCCTGTGACGTTTGCAAGGATCCAGCTGAGACCTGAAAGAGCAGCACTATACTATGTGAGCCACTCGGAGAATGCATGTGGCTTCCCAGGAAACAGAGTCATCAACAGCAGCTTAAAAGTGTGAGTCCGGCTGGAAAGATTCCTTTTTTAGCTTCAGCATGAGTATATCCTGGCCAGGTCTGAGTCACCAGACTGGGTAGTAGGAAGCATACAGGAAAAACTCCTGCTTCATAAAAAGGTTAGACAGAGGCATTGGCCCCACAACCCACCTCACTCACCCCAGCCTCCAGGAGGACCTTGCAAAGCAGGAATATCCACAAGCGGGGAAAAAAGACACTCAGAGAGGGGTGAGAGGCCCCCAGTGAAATGCCCAACAGGCTGAACTATGGGACAAGAGGTAAAACTAGCTCATCAACAGCCAATCACCACAGGGTTACTAGTGTAGGAAAAAGGTAGAACAAACTCTCCTTCTGCAGTGGGATGGTTAAGATGCACACCTCCTTTTCCTGCTGTTTCTTCCCAGCTTTCACCTGCCTCTTGGATATGAGGAGAAGGGCAGGACAATAAGGGGATTATCAATAAGAGAGAGCTAATTAAATGAAGACTATCTTTAAAGTCTGTGGGTCAGGGAGATTTTTTTTTTTTCTCCTTTGGACTAAAGTATCTTCTCTCTTACTGGGTTCTTTGATTTAGAAGTAGCACAGCACAATGGGGAAAGCATCAGTTTTTGGAGTCGGGTTTGGGGTCCAAATCTTAGCTATGTGATCTTAGTCAAACTACTTGACTGCTTGGCCTCAGTTTCTTCATCCGATAAACTGAGAGAATTCAAAGAAAATATACGTAAAATGCCTTGGACATGGTAGGCACTCAATAAATGATAGCTAGTTGCTCCTGAAATCTAGGGGAGCCCCAGCAAAGCCTAAAAGAGTGGCAAGGAAGCAAGAGCTGGCTGTTTGGAGACAAGAGGGAGGAAGGTCCTTGCTCTTGAGGTTTTTTCAGAGTGTCCAGTTCAGTTCTCAAAGTTGGGAGAGTTCTGGGGACTTCCCTGGTGGTCCAGTGGTAAAGAATCTGCCTTACAACGCAGGGGAGGTGGGTTTGATCCCTGGTCGGGGAACTAGGATCCCACATGCCACGGGGCAACTAAGCCCACGCACCACAACTAGAGAGCCTGCGTGCCGCAAACTACAGAGCCCGCGTGCTCTGGAATCCGTGCGCCACAACTACAGAGCCCTCGCGCCCTGGAGCCTGCGTACCACAACTAGAGAGAGAAAACCCACACGCCAAAACTAGAGAGAAGCCTGTGCACCACAACAAAATATCCCGCATGCCTCAATGAAGATCCCGCGTGCTGCAACTAAGACCTGACACAGCCAAAAATAAATAAAAATAAATCTTTTAAAAAAAAAACTGGGAAAGTTCTGGAGAGAAGCTCACTCAACTTCCAAAGAAAGGAAACACTGGTGACATATGGATAAAAGAGGATGAGGAGTCCTCACAAGTGAGACACTTCTGTTTTCTTCCAGACAAGAGCAGAACAGTTCCTCATAAACCCTTTGGCTACAAAGCAAACGAATTAACTCAAGAGTAGACAGTGAGCAGAATTTAATGGCATTTATGCACAATGATAAATTTACCACAATGTGTGCAATAAATAGAAATAATGTAGGGAAAAATGGCCATATGTTAAAGAAGCGTCAAGAAAATAAACATTTTTTTATGCCTGTGAACGCTTATAAATATACCCAGGTTGGTTGTTTGTGTTGTCCTGTTGTAAATAGTCAAGAGCCGAGCTCATAACACTTTACGCCTTTCCTGGGGCAATTTCCACTTTCAACTTTGTAAAATCTATTTGTATGGAGGTCCCATCTACCCATCTAAGGCTATGAATTCTTTGAGAGAAAATTCATGTCTTCTTCCTTTTTGAATCCTCAGTGAACTGCACACAGTAGGCCCTCACAAAGACAACTGTTGGAAAGAAACTTAATGACTTATCTATAAACCTGAGCGTCTGAGAGAGAGAGAGAGAGAGAGAGAGAGAGAGAGAGAGAGAGAGAGAGTGTGTGTGTGTATGTGTGTGTGTGTGTGTTTAAAAACTACATTGTCGGGTGGTGCAGTGGTTAAGAATCCGCCTGCCAATGCAGGGGACACGGGTTCAAGCCCTGTTCTGGGAAGATCCCACATGCCATGGAGCAAGTAAGCCCGTGTACCACAACTACTGAGCCCACATGCTGCAATTACTGAAGCCCACGCGCCTAGAGCCTGTGCTCCGCAACAAGAGAAGCCACCGCAATGAGAAGCCCGTGTACCGCAATGAAGAGTAGCCCCCACTCACTGCAACTAGCAAAAGCCCACGCACAGCAACAAAGACCCAATGCAGCCAAAAATAAACTAAAAAAATTTAAAAATTTTTTAAAAACTACACTGTCGAGGTACCACCTCACACCAGACAGAATGGCCATCATTAGAAAGTCTACAAATAACAAATGCTGCAGAGGGTGTAGAGAAAAAGGAACCCTCCTACACTCTTGGTGAGAATGTAAGTTGGTGAAGGCACTGTGGAAAACAGTATGGAAGTTCCTCAGAAAACTAAAAATAAAATTACCATATGACCCAGCAATCCCACTCCTGGGCATATATCCAGACAAAACTATAATTCAAAAAGATACATGCACCCCTATGTTCATAGCAGCACTATTCACAATAGCCAAGACATGGAAACGACCTAAATGTCGATCCCCAGATGAATGGATAAAGAAGGTGTGGTACATATATACAGTGGAATGCTACTCAACCATAAAAAAGAACAAAATAATGCCATTTGCACCAACATGGATGCAGCTGGAGATTATCAAACTAAGTGAAGTAAATCAGAAAGAGAAAGACAAATACCATATAATATCATTTACACGCAGAATCTAAAATATGACACAGGGCTTCCCTGGTGGCACAGTGGTTAAGAATCTGCCTGCCAATGCAGGGGACACGGGTTCGAGCCCTGGTCTGGGAAGATCCCACATGCCGCAGAGCAACTAAGCCCGTGTGCCACAACTACTGAGCCTGCTCTCTAGAGCCCACGAGCCACAGATACTGAGCCCGTGTGCCACAACTACTGAAGCCCGCGCACCTAGAGGCCGTGCTCCGCAACAAGAGAAGCCACTGCAATGAGAAGCCCACGCACAGCAACGAAGACCAACACAGCCAAAAATAAATAAATAAATAAATAAATTTATTTTAAAATAAATAAATAAAAAGTAAAATAAAATATGACACAAATGAACCTATCTATGAAACAGAAACAGACTCACAGACATAGAGAATAGACTGGTGGTTGCCAAGTGCGACAGGGGTGGAGGGGGGTGGAGAGGGATGGACTGGGAGTTTGGGATTAGCAGATGTAAACTAGTATATATAGAATGGATAAACAATAAGGTCCTACTGTATAGCACAGGGAACTATATTCAGTGTCCTATGATAAACCATAATGAAAAAGAATCTGAAAAAGAATGTGTGTGTTTGTGTGTGTGTGTATGTATAACTGAGTCACTTTGCTATATAGCAGTAATTAACACAACATTGTAATTCAACTGTACTTCAATAAAAAATTAATTTAAAAAAAACTATATTGTCTTATTACTACTAGCAGGACTGGCCTGCATGGGGTGGTAGGTACACTGGGCTCAGGGCTAGTGTAGCCTGGGAAGGATAAATAGAGATTGGGAGGCTAGAAGGAAAGGGGGCAAATTTGAAGGCCAGGCCCCAGGGCTCCGCAGATTTGCTTGTGGGAACAGCCTTCCTTCCTCTGGAGGAAGGAGTAACGGCAAGCTACAGCTATACCACCTATTAAGATTCAGAAATTCTTGGAACTCTAGCTGCCCATCAGTTGAGGTCAAGTTTCTTCATCATGTAGTCAAGGACACGGGGGTCCCGTTTCTTTGTGAAGACAGCCAGTTCCGTATTGTTGAAGTTTAAGAACTCCCTCTAGGAGAGTTTGCAATTTTTATAATCCTGTCCAGTATACTTCTGGAAAACAGAAATCGGGGATGCACCATTAAGACTCTGCAGGGCTGGAGATTTTTGCGATGTTGTACATGAGCAAAGAACCACAGCCTGTGACTCAGAAACGGCACAGAGAACTCCCCTCAGGGTTTTCTAAGGATGGTTTCTTTGCTCACACCTGGACTGAAAGCCCATTACTTGCCCGTTTTCATCCCAAGTGGTTGTGTATCAGGGGATTTTCTTATATCTTTCTTCAGCTTCAAGGTAAAGATGTTTCTGAGGTTATAACTTGATGAAGTATCCAGTTATCAGACTCCCTGAGTAACTTCTGAAATCCTCATCCAAGGAAAAGCTACAAGTGTACCATTAAGGCACATCACACGGAAGCAGCTTTGCAAATAGATACTTGCTCAAGACAAACAGTAATATATTATGCCTGGTGGGTTGGCTGGAAGGCTGATTTCATCTATTTTTGTCACCTGTATGTGCCTTCTGCAGGAATCAGAGCAAAGGAGTTGAAAATTGGTGAGCCAGTCAAATATTTAGGACACGTTTTCAAGGCTGTCTTACTTTGGTCAAATCCACTACTTTTTTTTTTTTTATTCCAGAGTAGGACTTTATCTGACATATCACAGAGTCATCTGGTTACCCTGGGCCAGGCAGAGACTGTGTGCCCACAAACCACCTGATGTTTGTGATGCTGGTGGGAGGAGAATGAGACTGTTGAGTTCAGAGGGGATGGTCAGGAGATGGTTTTTCAAAAGCACCAGCTGAAAGGCACATCAGCAGACTGGCAGACATGTGCCAGGGTAAAACTGCCCAATGATCAGCAACAGAGAGTCAACAGAAAAATGGTTGCTTCTGAACTTCCTTGATAGGAAATGAGAGGAATGGGGTGGAAATAAATGTCTCCTCCTTGGTGGCCCGCCCCAGTCTCTGGTGACCCCATGGTCTCATTTGCTTGGCTCTGCCTTGCCCTGCTAACCTTCTCCAGGCAAATTTTAGTTAATAAATGAGAATCCTCTTCTGCTGTTTGAAGCCATCACTCAATTCACTATTACTGACATTGAAAACTAAGTTCCGAAGAGGAAAAGGAGTGAGGAATCAGGATCCATTCTGCAAAAAGAATGCCTAGAGGTCACAGATACTGCAAATGTTGAAAAGCAAATTTTCCCAAGTGTCTTGGTTTTAAACCCACTGTAAAATCATAGTACATGTTCATTTTTGAGATTTTGAGGGCAAAATGAAATTAGAAAGAAGGAAAAATATCCCTAATCACACCACCCAGAAACAATTACTGTTACCTTTTTATTCCAATTTAAGATCAAATTTGAGTTCCACTTTTTCAGTAGAACCAAAAATTAATTGCCTCTGTAACATTTAACGTTTATTCTTTGATACTGAACATTTACATTGCTAAGTGTGAGTAGAGGTGGATAATAAGAAAAAAAATCAAAGTGAGTTACTAAGAAAAAAACGGGGACCAGAGAAAATACTTGGGGCCAAGTTGCTTCTTTTGAAATGTTTTTCAAAGGTATTCATACTTTCAGATTACCTGAGCATGGTGGCCACTGAGGAGAATTTCATAAATGCAGTAGTACCTGGAAATCTATAAAGGTTTCAGTCTTCTCTGTACAGCTATTTCCTAAAGTTCACAGACAAGGGATAAGCAGGGGGCCACAAGAAAGCACCTCCAGGCATACCAACATTTCTGCACTGAAGAAGAAGACTGAGAAAATAATAACCTATAAAAGATCTCAAGCTGGTCCTAGAGTACAGTAGTATAAACAATATCTGATTCAACCTACCTTCATCACAGACCTGCAACCTCCTTCACTGTAAAATATCCTGGATTGTGGCTCTATCTAGTACCAATGTGACATAAAAACATCTTCAAGTCAAGATGTTTCATGTCAAGTCTACAGGGAAAACTAAAGGTATTGCCATTGAAGCAAGGAAATATATTTTAAAAGATAAATGCATAAAGTATTGAGAAAAAAGCTCAATTATAGGAACGACATGCAACTCTGGTAGTCATGTTTCATTTACAGCCACAGCACAAGAACATCTATCAACTAGTGGAGTTTTAAGCTTAGAAATATTGATAGCTGCAAAGGATGCCTCCTCTGATGTGCTTTTAAAAAAATTAATTACTATATAATTATATAGATTACATTATATAAAAGTAAGTCCTAGCCAGAGCAATTAGGCAAGAAAAATAAATAAAAGGCATCCAAATTGGAAAGGAAGAAGTAAAACTGTCTCTATTTGCAGATAACGTATTGTATAGAAAACCCTAAACACACCATCAAAAAACTGTTAGAACTAATAAATGAATTCAGTAAAGTTGCAGGATACAAAATCAATAGACAAAAATCTGTTGCATTTCTATACACTAGTAATGAACTATTAGAAAGAGAGATAAAGAAAACAAACCCGATCACAACTGCATCAAAAAGAATAAAATATCTAAGAATAAATTTAACCAAGGAGATAAAAGACCTGTACACTGAAAACTACAATACAATAATGAAAGAAACTGAAGATGACACAAATAAACGGAAAAATATTCCATGCTCATGGATTGGAAGAAGCAACGCTGTTAAAACGTCCATACTGCCCAAAGCAATCTACAGATTCAATGCAATCCCGATCAAAATTCCAATTCCAATTCTATTTCCCAAAGAAATAGAACAAATAATCCTAAAATTTGTATGGAATCACAAAAAAACCAAAATAGCCAAAGCAATCTTGAGAGAGAAGAACAAAGGTGGAGGGAGGCATCACACTCCCTGATTCCAAACTAAACTACAAAGCTGTAATAATAAAACTCTGGCATAAAAACAGACGCACTTGTCAATGGAACAGAATAGAGAACCCAGAAATAAACCCATGCATATATGGTCAGTTAGTTTATGAGAAGGGAGTTAGTGGGGAAAGTACAGTCTCTTCAATAAATGGTGTTGGGAAAACTGGACAGCCACATGCAAAACAATGAAACTCGACCACTATTTTACACCATACACAAAAATTAACTCAAAATGGATTAAAGACTTGAACATAAGACCTGAAACAATAAAACACCTATAGAAAACATAGGTGGTATGTTCCTTGACATAGGTCTCAGCAATGATTTTTTGAATTTGACTCCCAAAGCAACAAAAGTAAAAATAAATAAGTGGGACTATATCATACTAAAAAGCTTCTGCACAGTAAAGGAAACCATCAACAAAATGAAAAGGCAACATACTTAATGGGAGAAAAAAATTGCAAATCATATATCTGATAAGGGGTTAACATCCAAAATATTGAGAACTCATACGCAATAGCAAAAAAAAAAAAAAAATCAATCCAACTAAAAAACAGCAGAAGATCTGAATAGACATTTTTCCAAAGAAGACATACAGATGATCAACAGGTATGTGAAAAGACACTCAACATCATTAACCGTCAGGAAAATGAGAATCAAAACCACAATGAGGTATCACCTCATACCTGTTAGAATGGCTATTGTCAAAAACACAAGAAATAAGTGTTGGCATGGATGTGGAGTAAAGGGAACACTTGTGCACTGTTGATGGGAATATAATTGGTGAAGCCACTATGGAAAACAGTATGGAGATTCCCGTGACTGACCAGAGAGCCATGGCCACGTGTGCATGTATAGCTATAAAGTAGAGTTCTAGAAGTGGATTGCTGGGTCAAAGTGTCAGAACATTGCTAAAGTCTCCTACAAAAAAACTGTACCAATTCACACTCCCACCAACGAAGTTCAGCCTGTATCCATAAGTATATACCACATGATGCAGCAATTCCACTTTTGGGTATGTATTCAAAGGAAACAAAAACACTAACTTGAAAAGATATATGCACCCCCATGTTCAATGCAGCATTATTTACAACAGCCAAGATATGGAGAAAAACTGTGTCTATCAATGGATGAAAGGATAAAGGAATTGAATACACAGGAAAATTAATCAGCCGTTTAAAAAAATGAAATCTTGCCATTTGAGACAACATGGATGGACCTAGAGGGCACTATGTTCACTGAAATAAGTCAGACAGAGAAAGACAAACACTGTATGATCTTTCTTATAGTGGAATCTAAAAAGAAAAAAGAAAAACCGAGCACATAGTCACAGACTGGTGGTTTCCAGGGGTGGGGAGTGGGGGATGGAAGAAATGGGTGAAGGGGGTATAAATTAATTTTTTTAAAAAAAAAGCAACTACCAGGGGCTTCCCTGGTGGCGCAGTGGTTGAGAGTCCGCCTGCCGATGCAGCGGACGCGGGTTCATGCCCCGGTCCGGGAAGATCCCACATGCCGCGGAGCGGCTGGGCCCGTGAGCCATGGC
>NC_041229.1:85631752-85648699 GCF_002837175.3 Physeter macrocephalus | reverse complement strand
CATGGCCGCTGAGCCTGCGCGTCCGGAGCCTGTGCTCCGCAACGGGAGAGGCCACAACAGTGAGAGGCCCGCGTACCGCCAAGAAAAAAAAAAAAGCAACTACCAGAAGATACTTTTCTTACCTCGTAAGAAACTTTTGGTTTCACAAACTACATAGAGAGTAGTAGTTTATTTAATCCTATGAGATAGGCGCTACTATCATGTTAACAATGAGAAAACTGCAGCACAAAGAGATTAAACAACTTGCTCAAGGTCACACAGGTGGCAAGTAATGGAGCCAGGATTTGAACCCAGGAATTTGAATTCAACATATCATTCTTAATCATTATGCAAAATTATGTTTTGATGATCTGCTACTTAGGGAAGAGGACCTACCTAATCCATCTCTGCGTCCCTCGTGGGGCACCATGGCTCAACAATAAATATGGAATAAATGAATGAATGAATAAATGAATGAGCATGACCAGTCATCCCTGTCACACTTGATTACTAATCCTTTCAATAACTGACACAAAAAATTATTTCTTACAGAGTCTTAATATCAACCAGTTTGCGTGTTCCTTCTAGATTAAAATCAAATTCTAAATATAAATTGAATTTCATGCTTGAAAGGCACTGTGAAATTTCACTGAACAACTGCTGTTATCCAAATTCTCTCTGATTCGCTCCCACCTTCTGCTCCCACTGTTCTGCTGGCTTTGTCTCCTCCACCAGCAATCAGCCCCACAACAGAGGTCTGGGGATAAAACTGGGATGCCAAGGACTGGTGCCCTCCTCACCAGACTCAGTTCTTCCTGGCTCCCCTTCATCGCCTCCACCTTTCCCTTTGCTGCCCATCCAGCTGACAACCACCAAGCCATGGGGTCTGACTGTGCCACCTGCTCCACTATAGGAAGACTCGGGCCCTACTACTTATTTCTGCATCCCTAGACTTCACTCCTGGCAAGATCAAGAGTGAATCATTCTTTCACCATTTATTGTGGGCCTGCTCCATGCCACGCTGTGTGAGACACGTGGCTCCAGGAGTTCACAGACCAAGGAGGAGAGGGGAAGAGAACTAGACAGCTATAAAGCAGTCTGTGAGAGGTGTAAGGAAGACAACAGGCCCCAGGAGGACACTCAGAGGGCCTGGGGAAACCCTGAACCATGGGCTTCGCCTTCTGAACCCTGAACTCAAGAACCAGCCGCTCTTATTTGGAGCAGGCCTAATTGTTGAGACTTTCTTCTTGGAGCACAGAATAGTGTAGTAGTTAGTGAAATGTGTTATTTGACAGGCTTAAATTAGTACATATTCTTTATATGCTTTAACTGCATTTCAATATCAATAGCTGCTAGAAGGACAGTTCATTTTTGTTTTGTTTTTGTTTTTTTGTTTTTTACGGTACACGGGCCTCTCACCGTTGTGGCCTCTCCCGTTGCAGAGAACAGGCTCCGGACGCGCAGGCTCAGCGGCCATGGCTCACGGGCCCAGCCGCTCCGCGGCATGTGGGACCTTCCCAGACCAGGGCACGAACCTGTGTCCCCTGCATCGGCAGGCGGACTCTCAACCACTGCGCCACCAGGGAAGCCCAACAGTTCATTTTTTAAATGAATTAATTAGAACTGCTGATACAAGCACGTGGCAAAACATTCAAACAATACAAATAGATACACAAAGAAAAGTCAAGCTCCCCATTACTCTCCAGACCTCAAGTTCCCTTCCCAGAAATAATCATTGTTACCAATTACCAGTACCTCTTTGCAGAAACATTGCAGGATTTATCAATGGTGAGATCTTAACACATGACAATGCACAGTGTACTCATCTACACCTTTCCTCTTCCATTTAATGACCTATCTTAGATTTCATTATGAGAGCACATGTATCTCTATTCTTTTTAATGGCTGCATAGGATTTTATTGTATGCATATGACATAATAAGCCAATCCTGTAAGGATGTTCAATTAGATTGCTTCCAATGTTTTAAAGCACATCAATGTTTTCTTTGATACTGAAAAGAACAATGAATAAACAATGTTTCATTCTATTGTGGCAGTTAATAAATAAATTACAGCTTTCCAAATAACTGACTTTGTTTATTTTTCCTTTTTGTTTTCTTTTGTTTTTCCTTTGTTGATTTTGTTTGTTTTCTGAGGTCATCCTTAACATATAATGTCAATAGCCCTAGGTAGCACTGGTCTTGACTCATTTCTTATCTTACAGAAATCATATGGGTACAAAACTTAGGAAGTTCCTTTCCAAGGGACCATGTTGTTACCACAGCAGAAATGCTTTATTCAAATATATGTGATAAGACTTAACAGTGCCTCTTTATACCAGCTCCATTTCTGCTTTTAATAAAACTGAGGAAATCAGTCATGTCATAAATTACTTTTTTCCATCAAGAATAGAGAGGTAATTTAAATATGTCACAGAGGTTAATAATCTAGATATCTCTTAAGGGTCTGTGAATAAAGCTATATTTCAATATTTGTGGTTTCCTTTTAATTCTATGCATTTTGTTTTAAGTACTAAAACTATCATTCTGAGAAGGATCCATAAACTTCACCAGATTGCCAAAGGGGACCATGGCACCAAAAAAAAGTAAGACTCTCTGACTACCAGTGGATTAAAATCAATTTGGGGGTGCCAAGCAAAATCAACTACTTTGAAAAGTGCAGCATTTCATCCATTCGCCGTTTACACCTCTGAAAATTTCTTGACATTTCTCATTAGTGGTGCCTGCTTCTAAATCAAACGAAAGAGGCTCAGTAAACCAAGCTCACTTTCCTGGTTTCCTGATTTGATATTTTGAGACATTTCTTATAAAAAACAGTTTTCTCTCAAACAGCATTTGACCCCAAAGCAGATCGCTGGATGATCAAAATCTCTTTCATCAACTTTATTATCAGATGTGTTGATCATCTCATTATTTAAGAAAAAAACATGTTCAGCTTTTTCTCTCCTCTCCATGTTTCCACTTTAAAGAGGTATGGATTAGGATGAATGCTTGAAGGTACTAATCATTTGTTATTCCTTAATCTGTCTATATCACTGATAAAAATGAGACAAAATATTTTGTTAATGAAAACATGACTTTAAAACGTTTACTTGCAGAGAAGAGCTACATTCATGCCTTATAAGATTGCTCTCAGCTTGTCATTAAAAAGTCATTTTCAATCTCATACCTATCTTAACAAATCACATTAGGGCAACTGCTTTAGTTGGATGTGGATGTAATCTACCTCTGAGCCCAAATTCAAAGGTTTCTCTACCATGCTGTCCTTATCACTAAATTAACCAATCACTTAATAATGAGGTGGTTTTATTCACTTCCCACGGAATAATGGGTAGATTTATCTAACAGCACCATGATGGGGTGATTAAATACATAAAGAGATACAGGATCAAATCCCGTGCATGGGTCACTGTGAATATTTTAAAAGATGACAGTATTCAATACTATCTGAAACTAATTTAGGTATTTTTTTGTTTCTTCTCTCCACCACCACTTAAATATAAGTGATAAATGGGGTCTTACTGTCTTGCTCATTCACTGCTGTATCCCAAACATCTAAAACACTGCCTAGAACATGCAGAACCTTTGTTTCTGCAACTAGACGGGTGGAGAAGCCTCTTCTGATACAGATCATTTCAGAAAGCGGGCTTCCCTGGTGGTGCAGTGGTTGAGAATCTGCCTGCTAAAGCAGGGGACACGGGTTCGAGCCCTGGTCTAGGAAGATCCCACATGCCACGGAGCAACTAGGCCCGTGAGCCACAACTACTGAGTCTGCGCGTCTGGAGCTTGTGCTCCGCAAGAAGAGAGGCCGCGCCAGTGAGAGGCCCGCGCACCGCGATGAAGAGTGGCCCCTGCTTGCCACAACTAAAGAAAGCCCTCGCACAGAAACGAAGACCCAACACAGCCAAAAATAAATAAATAAATAAAATTAAAAAGAAAGGGATAAAATATTCTTTCAAATCTGTTTTAAAACATGGCTAAGGTTGCAATAAAGTAAGGAAAATAGCTGGAAGCCGGAAACTAGAAGAAAGTGTAATTTTACTATGGAATGCAGAGCTGCTGGCCTTTGCTCCAAGTACACATGCTAACCCATGAGCCTGACTTTTTACACACTGCTTTAGTATGGGGACCTGAGAACAAAGCCTGGGGCCTGATCCTGGTCACAGGCCAGATCAAACATCGCTTTCCAAAACACCACAATAGTCAAATGGAAGCAACTTCAGATCATGATGCAAAAAAAAAACAAAAAACACAACAACTGTCCTTTAGAAGAAGACTTATCTATCCTGGCCTCGGCTCTTAGAGAGGCAGAAAAAAAGAAAAAGTCTCTCTTGAAAATCTCTAACTAAAAGCCCACACTTACATAGGTTTAGGGCCAGAATTCATACTACCAATGTGACTTAGAAGAATACCAACCACCACCACTGAGGTGAAAATGTGATTAAAGCAGCCCTTGGTTGTCATTACCCCATGGCTGGAAAATTTCAAATCCTTTCTCTCTAGAGAATGACTCTTCAAACACAGGGCTCTAATAATTCCCACAGAAAAAGTTTCACGGAACATAAGCTCACAATAAAAAAATCACTAAAACGAAGAGTAAGCAAGTCACTGTGAGTGAAAGTTATCAGAAAACAGGAGATATTTCAATAATCAGATACAGGGCTTCCCTGGTGGCGCAGTGGTTGAGAGTCCGCCTGCCGATGCAGGGGACACGGGTTCGTGCCCCGGTCCGGGAAGATCCCACATGCCGCGGAGCGGCTTGGCCCGTGAGCCATGGCCGCTGGGCCTGCGTGTCCGGAGCCTGTGCTGCGCAGTGGGAGGGGCCACAACAGTGAGAGGCCCGCGTACCGCAAAAAAAAAAAAAAATCAGATACAGAATATAGAATAAGTTTAACGTGTGTAGAGAAATAATATGATGATGACAACTGAGTTAACAATATTTTTTAAATATAAAAATTTCTGAAATATAAAATATAATCATGAAAAAAAACAGGTAAGTAGCATACTGGACCTAGCCAAAGACAGAATTTATGAACCTTAAGACAGTCTTGAAGAAATAACCCAGAATGCAGCACAAAGAGACAAAAGTTAAAGTACATGAAAGAAGTTAAGTGATAGGGAGAACAGAGTGAAAATGTTTAACATATATATAATCAGATTTTCAGAAAGGAAGAAAATAAGGAGACTGAAGTAGAGGCAATATTCAAAGAAATAAGGGCTAAGAATTTTTAAAAGTTAATTGAAGACATGAAACCTCAGATTGAAGGAGTGCAATAAATCCCAAGCAGAATAAATAAAAAGAAATCAGTGTCTAGACATGAAAAATTTCACCATTCAGTGAAATCGAAAAACCAAAATCAAGGAGAAGAAAATAAAAGCAGACAGTGAGAAAAGACAGATCACTGACAAAGACTGAGCTGATTTCTCAGCATCCAAAATGAAAGTAAAATGACATCTTCAAAGAGTCAAGAAAAAATAACTGTCAATCTAGAATAAGCAAAACTCTCTCTCCAGACAAGGGTGAGATAAAGACATTTTCAGGCAAACCAGACTGGGTAGAGGTCAGTACTAACAGATCCTCACTAAAGAAATTTTTTAAGAATATACTCAGAAGGAAAGTGATTTGAAAGGAAGATCTGAGATGTCAGAAGGAATATTTAAGCAGTTAAGTGTCAATGCTTACAGTTGGACTCTGAGTCCACCCTGGTTGAGTTCTGAGATGTGTCCAAACTATTCCAGAAAGGGGAGGCCAGCTAGGGGCTTATTACTCATGAAAGTGATAAACTGGACAGACTAGCCATGAATTGCTCAACTAAGGAACGCTGGACATAACTTATTCATTTTCATGTAAACTATAATTGCCGTAATTTAATACAACAATTCCACAGGATAAGAAAACTCTACATGTAATTGAAATCAAATTTTTCAGGGTAGACACAGAAATTTAAGATTTTCAAGGGAATGGTAGTTTTGCCAAATCCTTTGTGAGAGACTATTAATTACTAGCCCCCGTTCTATAAAAGTCTTGTTCAAAAATTTCCACCTTCTGAGTCTCTTCAATCTGAGACTGTTCTCTCACAAAAGACTGGCACGTGATGGTTTGGATTTCCCAGGCCCACAAACTAAATCACGAAGACTTTCCTTCTCAGGGCTAGGATCCATTTCAGATAGGAGGGGGAGAAACCGGAAGAGTCGGAAATGTAGCCAGTGCCGAGAAGGACTGAATGGAAATTCTTTTCAGCTCTAAATCACTAACCGAGCAGAACATGGTCAGGAATGACCGGAGTCACCGGCATCTGATGGATCTGATGGATCTGTGCCAAACAAGAATGACCGTTTCCAAGGTTACATCTTAAAGGACTTTCAAATCTCTACACTTTGATCACAGAGGAGCTGAAAGGGAAAATGTCAATAGAGGAAGAACACTTCTTACCCCATAAATGATGCTTTCCAGAGCCTAAGTAAAGTACTGGGTGCCTTCTGACTCAAAGTGGAGACTCATGTCCCTGGAGCCCTGAGTGATGCTTCTGGAACTGAATCCAGTTAAAAAGTTTGAATGATAGTAATTCTAAAAAGTTACATGCAATCAAATAACGGGTGTCGCGGGTTCCGCTTTAATGAACTGCCTTTTTGTTGGCATGGAAGGCACAGATGCCCCCTGCATCCCTGCCTTTTCTTGGCCTGGGCACGCTGGCGAGCATGACCTCTGGTCCAGCACCCAGGAGGCTCCTGCTGGAAGCAGCAGCCCTCCACCTGTCACCTGTCAGCACAGCACCTGAGACCTCTTCAGCCTTGGCTCCCGTACATGGAAGCTTCCAGATCCTTTCAAGGCAGTTCCAGCAAAAGCAAAGCAAAGCAAAGATCGGTGTTCAAAGGAGTTCTGCTGTTATACTCCAGGCACAAGGTAAGGAGAAACCAGGGTAAAAACCAGGAGGAACGGGACATTATGTCTGTGTCTAAACTGGTTGCCAGCTTAACTGTTTTGATTAAACAGGCCGGTCAGTTTAATGAAGCCACTAGCCAATGGAGTCAGTAAGCCACCAGCTTAACTGATTTTTCCCCCAGAAATGACCAGGAATTTGACTCAGTGAACCAAATCTACTGTCTCTCTTGAAATGGTGTAGCCCCCTCTAAAACAATCCATGTGTAACAATTTTCTGTCCAAAAAAAATCTGCCCAGTTTGACACCAACAGTTAGCAACAGTGGTAAAACAGGGACAGAGACAGCTCGGAAGAAAGAGGCCAGGACAGGGCTGGAGAAGGATAGGCAACTGGTAGGGGGCCAGCCAGGCAGGCCAGGTTCAGAAGGGATGCAGAATGCAAGCCAGGAACCAGCGAAGAGGCCCCTTTATCCAGCTGGACACACACAAAGGGGCTGAGGGACAGGTGGTCTCCAACTACACCTGGGCTTCAGCAGCAGGATGACGCCACAGCTGCCCCACTGGCAGGGACAAGAATGGGAAAAAATAGTCAGATGTGGCCACTATAGGTGGGAAAGAGCAGGTAGACTGAAGGTCTTCTCAGGGTTGGTAAAGGTAGGCCCTACCAGTAGAGGTGGGGGGATTTGTAATAGCTCTTATTTATCGAGGGCTTACTATGTGCCATGCACTGAACAAGCACCTCTCATCCTTACAACCATCTGGTAAGGTACAAAGCAAAACTCCCATCTCACGAAGGAGGAAAGGTCCAGAGAGGCAACACAATGTGTAAGCAGCAGATCCAAGATTCGAACCCAGAACTGTGTGGCTTCAATACCCATAGTTACTATGACTCTACATTTCCCGGTCCAGGGCTCTTCAATCTCCATCAGAGCCGCCTTCCAATGATCATGCTGCTTGAATAAACACTCTTTTCTCCTCCAGCATCTTCTCATAACTCATTTTTTTTCTTTTCTAATCTTGGCTAAGAGGAGGTAAAAGCCTTTTCTCCATTCACATCCACGAAAGGCCACAACCCCAGAGTAGATCCACTTTGTCAAGCTAATCCATTTTTAAAATAATGCGTATATATGAGAGTGCTCTGAAAAGCCTGACTTGCTTTAAAATGGAAGGTAGTGTTTTAAAAATAATTACCATACTTGTCCATGTAGGCTAACTCATCTGAGAGTGTTTTAGGACTGGAATATTATAGACACAAATTATAATGCTGAAAAGGTGAGACAGCTGGAACTACTACACTGAGTGCTTAAGTCAACAATTCAGGGGTAAAGTTAACTTTTTTCCTTTCACGAACAAGTTGTCTGTTATACAGAGGATAAGCCATATTGGAGTTGAAGGGCTCCCTGGGGGCAGGTTCGGTGTCAGGAGATCTGGGTTCAAATCCCAGCTCTGCCTCTAACTAGTTGGCAGCTCTTAGGCACATTACTAGACCCTCTCCCCTCCCTTCCTTCCCCATCTCAGTTTACTCCTCTGAAAGGCAGTTTGTTATACCAATTAAGGAGAGGATTTGGCGAGCCAGACTGCCTGGGTTTTGTGTTCTGCCTCCGCCATTACCAGCCTGTGACCTCAGACAAGTTACCTATACCACTCTCTCCATTTCCCCATCTCTACAAAGAACAAAAACAGTACCTATCTGTGATGGTTAATTCTAGGTGTCAACCTGACTGGGCCAAGGGGTGCCCAGATATTTGGTTAAACACTATTCTGAGTGTGTCTGTGGAGGTGTTTCTGGATGATATAACATTTGAATTGGTAGACCAGATAAAGAAGATTGCCCTCTCCAATGTGGGTGGGCCTCATCTATTAGTTGAAGGCCTGAATAGAATAAAAGGTTGAGTACAAAAGAATTTGCTCTCTCTGCCTGACTGTCTGCCTGGGACATCGGTCTTCTCCTGCCTTCAGACTCAGACTCAGACTGGAACTTATACCATCAGCTCTCCTGGGCCTCCAGCTTGCCAACTTGCCAGATCTTGGACTTCTCAGCCTCCATAATTGGGTGTGCCATTTCCTTATAATAAATCTCTCTAGGTACAGGTATAGAGATATAGATATGGGTATAGCTAGAGGATAAAGGATAGACATAGTATAGTACAGTATAGTATATATACTATAGTATAGTATAGTATAGTATAGATACACACCCTATTGGTTCTGTTTCTCTGGAGAGCCCAGACTAATATAACACCTAATTACTAATTACTAATTAATTAGTAATTAATTCTAATTACTTTAGAATTAAAACAATAATCTTAGGACAGAGTCTGGCACAGCGTAAGACCTCAATAAATATTATATTTCACCAATAGACATTTACTATCCCAGTCCTCTGAGCCTTTTCTTAAAAAAACCTTAAAATGTGTAGAAGCAAAAGGTTTTTTAAAAAGCTACAGAATTGTAAAGATTCAGGTTACTTCACCTGCAACCACAGGTCTCTCCATTTTCCTTGCTGGAATATACGTGTGATTTCCAGAGACACTGTGACTATGGTGACATCTATGAAAAACTACCAAACACACAGCCCCATTGGCTTCCTCACCTTTGATTTTATTGTCTCTTTCTAAAGCAAATGTCCATTCCATCCTTATTCAGGTGGCCTCTGAATTTACTGAACTTAATTAGAGAAATTTAAGACACCAATACTCAGACATTAGCACTCAGAGTTAATTAGCCAGATACAATGCAATTCTTCTTACTGTGCAAATCAGAGGACACCCTTGGAAAAGCTAAAAGAGAAGGGCACGTCATTCTGTGCTTAGGAGAGCCGGCTGAAAGACAAAAATCTTGGGCTTTTCCAAGTAACCTTTTATTTTTCCAATTTCCAGAAATAGTACAGCTTTTCTGTTGACCATTTCTAAGAAATAAAATACCAACCCATCTACACCGTGGGCTGACATCGTACCTTTTACCTTTTCAAAATCAAAACATGACATGGGCAGGTCCTCAGAGCAACTTTCCTCTGGGAATGTCAATCACACAAGCTGCTTTTTACATTATGGTGGCTTTCAAGTTAAATACCCAAACAGAATCTTTTTTTCAAATCTATTTACTGCAAACTATTCAAACTACCTAAAGAATCTTTCCAAGAATGTCCATATTATTGTTTGTGAGCTGAGATCATGGAACTAGGAGGAAAAGGTACTTAGATTTCCATTCAGAATCTCAGCAGTTTCACAGAGGACAAAATTCTCATTGTGCCCAGAAGGAACTAAACAAAAATTTTCTGTATACGAAACCCATTGGGACAGCATTCTTAAGCAAATTTTCAAAGAAAATCCATTGAACCTGAGCCCTAAAAATAAGTCATCATGAGGCAAGGTCAAGTGAATGTGCTACTTCAAAGTTTCAATCAACAAATGTTAATTGGCCACCTATTATGGGAACAGCATGGTGCTAGGTATTAGGATCTACAGTGGTAAACAAAACAGAAATAACCCCCGCCCTCTCAGAGCTTCTTCTGACAGAAGTCTGGGGCTAGAAAATGACAGAGACCGCCTATGGGACCCTGCAGGATCCTGACATCCCAAAGGGCACGATCATCTGGAGAACTGAGACAAAAGCAGAGAAAGGACAAGTATGAACTGGGGGAACAGATCTAGGAGAAACTGCTTCCAAGTTACGCCACACTTTGCTTATAAACATGAAACTATGCAAAAACACTCAAAGGTAAAACCACTTTTCAAAATCAAAGAAGAATTAATTAGCCAGATCACACCTAGTGAGTTGTCAAAACACACCCTCAGGATAAATTCCGGGCTTTTGGAAGTACGGTTTTCCCACAAGCTGAAATGTTTTATTAGTCAAGGGAAAAAAGACTCAGGTTTTATATAACACTCACCCTACCTACATCACGCCCCCCAAACATGACCTATCACAAATAAGTCTGTTCCAGCATTTCCCAAAAATATTTTGCAAAAAAATAGATCCTATGAGTAAATAAATCAATAAGAAAGAAAGAAAGGAAGGAAGGAGAATATTGCAAAAATATCCTCTCCTTAGAGATTGTTAACGAATAGTAGCATATTACAAACTAGGAGAAGTCCTAACTATCTATGTTGCTGTACTGGGCATAGTTGTAAACATAGGGACTAAAGCAGTGAACAAAAAACAAAAAGTCCTTACTTGCATAGGGTTGATATTCTAATAGAGGATATGGAGCAATAAATAAGTGAAAAGGAGAAAAACAGAGCAGGGTAAGGAATATCAGAAGAGGGAGGAGGACACTGCTGTTATATATATAGGGTGGTCAGTGGAGACCTCTCTGACCAAGTGACACTGGGCAGAGATAGGAATGAGAAAGCCATGTGACTTTGAAGAAGAGTATGCCAAGCAGAGGAAGCAGTATGTGCAAAGGCCCTGAGGCAGGAGTGTGTCTGGCAGGTATAAGGCACAGCAAAGAGGATAGCATTGGCTGGAGTGGTATGAGCAGGTTGTGGGGGCAGTGACAGGAGACAAGATGGAAGAGGAAGCCAGGGCTAAAGATTTTGGCTCAAACAGAGTGAAATGAGATGCAACTGGAGCTTTCAGAGCAGAGCTGTAACAGGATGTGACTCACCATTTAGCAGGATTTCTCTGGCTGCTGTGTTTCACACAGAATAGATGGGGGTGGGCAAAGGGGAGAAGCAGGGAGACCCATTAGGAGGCTACTTCAAAACTCCAGCTGACAAATGACAGTGGCTTGGATCTGGGTGACTGCACTGGAGGTTGTGAGACATGATCAGAGTCTGAGTATATTGTGAAGGTAGAGCCAAGTGGTGGAGAAAAAAGAGAGGTCAAGGACAACCCCCAGATTTCTGGCCTGAACAACTGGAAGGATGGTGTATGGCTGTTGGAATAACTGACACCATCTTGGGCCCGTCCAGTTTCTCCTGTCCTTCCACTGACCCTACCCAGGACTGTGTTGTGCAATAAGTCACTTCTCTGTCATCAAGGGCTTTGCAGTTAATAGATACTGTTTAATAATCATTAGGACCAGGTAGCCTCTATGCTCTCTAGTCACCAAACAATGATGAAAACCTTCCCTGATGCATTCCTGGTGCCCAAGAGACTAGTAACCGCCATAAATCTTGACTTAGGAATGCACATCTTATTTCCAAGCATGTACCCCTGTACGTAGGGTAACTATAAAATTGTCCCAGTGGCCCCTCAGCAGTGCAGAGTGCAGCTGCGATGCTTCTAGATCGGCGTCCACCTGATCCCACACTGTGAGTAAATTACCCAATAATAAATGGATCCATTGACTCTATGGAGCTGCCTGCCTCATTTTCAGTCTCCAGATGCCTTTCAGTTCAGTGGGCACTTTTTGTTCCTCTACCCTCCAACAGATGAGGTCACCCAGGGAAGTGAAGACAGAAAAAGAGAAGGTATAAAAGCTGAGCCCTGGGAAAATGTAATGTTTAGAGGTCATAAAGATGAGGAGGGACCAGCAAAGGATGCTGAAAAGAAGGAAGAAATAATAGTATCTGGGAAGCCAAGTAAAGAAAGCATTTCAAGAAGGAAGGCGTGCTCTTCCCTTAAATGCTGCTGTGAGGACAAAAAAATAAGGACTGAAAATGGGACACTGGATTTGACAAAGCGGGAAGCCATTGGTGACCTGGATAAGAGCAACTTTGTGGAATGATAAGGAGAAAAGCCTGATTCGAGTAGATTCAAGAGAAAAGGGGGGGCTTCCCTGGGGGTGCAGTGGTTGAGAGTCCACCTGCCGATGCAGGGGACACGGGTTCATGCCCCGGTCCGGGAGGATCCCACATGGCGTGGAGCGGCTGGGCCCGTAAGCCATGGCCGCTGAGCCTGCGCATCCAGAGACTGCGCGTCCGGAGCCTGTGCTCCACAACGGGAGAGGCCATAACAGTGAGAGGCCCGCGTAACGCAAAAAAGAGAAAATGGGAAACTCAACAACAGCAACAAAAAAACAATCAAAAAAAAAAGGGCAAAGGACTTGAAGAGACATTCCTCCAAAGATATAGAAATGGGCAACAAACACATAAAAAGGTTCAATATCATTAGGGAGATGCAAATCAAAACTATAATGAGATACCACTTCATACCTACTAGGACGGTTATAAAAAAAAGGAAATATCAAATGTTGGTAAGGATGTAAGGAAATTGGAATCCTTGTACACTGCCGGTGGTCATGTAAAATGGTGCAGCCGGTTGTCCAAGCCACTGGACAGTCTGGCAGTTCCTCAAAAAGTGAAACATAGAACTAGATGACCCAGCAACTCTACTCCTAGGGATCTGCGACACGGGTTCATGCCCCGGTCCGGGAGGATCCCACATGCCGTGGAGCGGCTGGGCCCGTAAGCCATGGCCGCTGAGCCTGCGCATCCAGAGACTGCGCGTCCGGAGCCTGTGCTCCACAACGGGAGAGGCCATAACAGTGAGAGGCCCGCGTAACGCAAAAAAGAGAAAATGGGAAACTCAACAACAGCAACAAAAAAACAATCAAAAAAAAAAGGGCAAAGGACTTGAAGAGACATTCCTCCAAAGATATAGAAATGGGCAACAAACACATAAAAAGGTTCAATATCATTAGGGAGATGCAAATCAAAACTATAATGAGATACCACTTCATACCTACTAGGACGGTTATAAAAAAAAGGAAATATCAAATGTTGGTAAGGATGTAAGGAAATTGGAATCCTTGTACACTGCCGGTGGTCATGTAAAATGGTGCAGCCGGTTGTCCAAGCCACTGGACAGTCTGGCAGTTCCTCAAAAAGTGAAACATAGAACTAGATGACCCAGCAACTCTACTCCTAGGGATCTGCCCGAAAGTGTTCAAACTAGACACTCAAGCAAATATTTATACCTGAAGGTTCATAGTAGCACTAATCACAATACCCAAAAGTGGAAACAAACCACATGTCCATCAATGGATGCACGGATAAACAAAATGTGCTATACATATAAAATAGAATATTACTAAGCAATGAAAAGGAATGAAAACTTTGACACATGCTACAACATGGGCAAACCTTGAAAATATGCTAAATGAAATAAGATCAACATACTGTCCAACTCCATTTATATAAAATATACAAAATAGGCAAATCTATAAAGACAGAAAACAGATTTGCGGTTGCGTGAGGCCAGGGGGCGGGGAGAATAGGAAATGATTACTTAAAAAGTACCGGGGTGGGGGGGGCTTCCCTGGTGGCGCAGTGGTTGAGAGTCCGCCTGCCGATGCCAGGGACACGGGTTCGAGCCCCGGTCCGGGAAGATCCCACATGCCGCGGAGCGGCTGGGCCCGTGAGCCATGGCCGCTGAGCCTGCGCGTCCGGAGCCTGTGCTCCGCAACGGGAGAGGCCGTAACAGTGAGAGGCCCGTGTACCGCAAAAAAAAAAAAAAAAAAAAAAAAGTACTGGGAGTTACCTTGGGGATGATGGAAAGGTTTTGGAACTAGACAGAGGTGACGGCTGCACAACACTGTGAATGTACTAGATGCTGCTCAATTATACATTTTAACACATAAAAATGGTTCGTTTTATGTTAGGTGAATTTCACCTCAATTTTTAAAAGAAGCAAGAATGGGAAGAGAGGAATTGGAGACAGTCTGTAAGAAAACTCTTTCAAGGAGGTTTGCTGAAAAGGGAACAGGGCCGTAGAGCAGGAGCTGAAGGAGTGTGTGTGGTCAAGGGAGGGCTTTTCTCAAATGGCAGGTAGACTGACATGCCAATCTGCAATGGGGAGGAGGAGACATGCCGGTAGGAGGTCCTCGAGCACAAAGACCTTGTGGGTCCATCTCCCACAAGAATCAGATGGCTCATCCTTAACAGGAAAGAAGGCAGGATTCAGGCAGCTTGGTCACAGCAGTGGTGGGGGCTTTTGGAAATCCTCTTTCGCCTGGTTGTTTTTTTCTTGGGAAAGGTGGAGATTTATAAGGGAGGAGAGGTATGATGCAGTCATCCTGGGGAGCGGGCGGGACGTGGGCTGGGGCAATAGGACAGCATTGCCTGGCGGCTCCAACAGCCTGCTTGACGTTAGCGGTAATAAAATGATGGGACCAGTCGGCCTGGTTGAGTGCTTTTCTCCAGCCACATTCGGTTACCTGGGTAAAGGTAGACAGCTATTTAATTTATTTATCCCTAAGTTCCCCCCTAATATATTTGACCATAGAAACCTATTAACAGCCCCAAAGAGCCTACATAAAATGCTAGTCTACGCTCAAACAATTAGGGGATATAGAAAATACTGGTACCCCTCTTTTTCCTCTTTTCTGTCCATTGAAGGCATAAATGATACCAGAGGGGCCAGGTCTGGAGGCCCCGGAGCGGAGAGCAGGTATTAGGCTGGTCAGGGGAGCACCCGTTAAGAGGAAGGAGAGCAGAACAGTACAGCGGTCAGAGTCTGAGCTTTGGAGGCAGGTTTCCACTCCAGCAAATCTTGGGCAAATGAATCGCTCGGAGATGTATCATAAAACGGGGGAACTGTCATCTGCCTTTCAAGGCTGTTATGCGGGTTAATGATGATAAGCACTTAGCGCTCAGTTTCTAGCATACAACAGCATCCAATCTAAGGAGGTAATCGTCATTATTAGCCAGTCAGCTCTGCCAGATCAACCAAGTGAAAGGTGAAACAGCCAAAACACCATCGGCTCCAGGCACCCAAACACCTGTGCACCAGGATGGCCTCTGCAGATCTGTTAAGGCACCTTGCTTTCAACTGACAGCCAGGAACTTCATCAGTCAAGATATAACTTGACTGCTTTAGCTCAAAAGTAAACAGGTGTTTCTAGCTCCCAAATTCATACACAGCAAATGAAGCTCCCTCCGCTTCCTACAAAACAGCACATTTCACAAAAGCTGCCAGGTATCCCAGTATCATGTTTTTAACTTCTGAAAAAATTTTAGACTTACAGAAAATTACAAAAGCAGTACAGAGAATTCAGTACCCTTCAGCCAGCTCCCTCTAATGTTACCTCTTACATAACCATAATACAACTGCCAAAACCTGGAAAATAACACTGATCAAGTACTATTAGCTACTTCATAGACCTTATATGAATGTTCCAGCTCTGCCTCTAATGTTCTTTTTCTCCTGCAAGGTTCAATCCTCGACCCCGCATTGCATTTAGTTCTCAAGTCTCCTTCTCCACCGACCTGTGATAGTTCCTCAGTCTTTGTCTTTCATGACTTTGACATCTGCGAAGAGAAATGGTCAGGTATTTTTTAGGACGTCCCTGGATTTGGATTTGTCTGCTGTTTTCTCCTGATTACAGTGAGCTTGTGCATTTTTAGTAAAAAAAATCTCCCAGAGGTGTTGTTTTATCCTTCTCAGTGCATCAAAAGAGGGGTACATGTCCATATACCTCATTACTGGTACTGTCACTTAACGATCGTTTGGTTCGGGTGGTGTTTGCTTGGTTTCTCCACCCATATCATCTTTTTTTTTTTTTTCTCATATCATCTTTGATTGAGTGTGAAACAGAGTTCCAGCCCTTCCCTGATCATGATGGAAACAGATGTTTCCATCCACATTCCAGCAACTGTACACCAGTAAGTGTAATCATGCTCAGCACCCAAAGGGTTTATTTTTCTTTTAATCATATTCTAGATTATTTTATCCCCAAAAATGCTTAAAAGAGGAAAAGAATTTTAGTTACATGCCCAACTCAAACCACCTGGCCCTTGCTCACTCAGCCACATCCAGAATCCCTTCACCACCTAAGTGCCCCCAAGTCCCATCTGAGAACTCAGGTATCCAAAGGACCAATGAAAAAGAGTATCAACCCTATGGTGACCACTGCATTCAAGGCTCTTTACATACATCATCTCTATTCCTCACAACTTTGAGGCTAAATGTTATTAACCCCATTTGAGAGAATGAGGAAAGCTAAGAGATTTTCAGTACTTTGCCCCATATCTTAAAACTAGTAAATGGTAGAGCAGGAATTAACCCAACCAAGGCCACCTGACGCTCAGCCTCCTGACACAGCAAAATTAAGCCTGATCAATGTGGGAGGAAAACAGCTTCCCTGGCGCTGAACCCGCCCACCCCCCGCCCCACCCCCC
>NC_041229.1:85599721-85631543 GCF_002837175.3 Physeter macrocephalus | reverse complement strand
CCCCCGCCCAGTGCTAACCAAAGAGTGTAATCCTGTCATAATAACAACTACTCTTTATACGGCGTGTATGTGGTCCTTCCCTGGATGCTTTCTTTTTAAATTTCACAAAAGCTACAAGATGGGTAGTATGTACCTCATTTCACAGAGATCAGAAAAAGCAACTACCATGCCCAAGAGCACACCTTCTGCAAATGAGGGGCGGGGTCACGACTTAAACTTGATCCGAGTTCAAATGCCGTCTTCCACCCACTCTCACGGCTACACCCGGACGACTCCTATATATTTATCTCGTTTCAAAGCTTATGCTCCAAAAGGAAATGCCACAACAAGTCATTCCTTTAAGCCTGGAGTTTCTTCAATGAAATCTATAGTACAAAGTAAAAAACATATTATCTGTCAGAGAAACAAGGACTAGCAGGAAGACCCCTTGATACACACGGTGACACGGAAACACTTGCAATGCCTGCCCTTCATTCGCTGCAGATCATGAGAGAATGAGCCCACCAAGAGAACCAAAGAGTCCCCTAATTGACAACTTTTTAAAATAGGCCTTGAGGACCAAGAAGAAGAGCTGTTTGTAAGAAAAAGAGAGAGTTCTCTTCTGCTCTAGGTAATAACACACAAGTAACTCTTTAAAAAGTGCCCTCAGATCAATTAATTCATCTTGGACTCTCGAAAGTTCCTTGAGATAGACTTGAATCACACATTAACATCCCTACCCCACAAATGAAGCAAAGGAGACATAAAGAGGTCAAGATTTGATACCTGCCAGAGACTCAAAGTCAAGGTTTCATTCATTCATTCACTCAACAAGCACTGACCCCTGCCTGTTTTCTATTCTACGAGCTGGGGATACAGAGACACTGGAGGCCCGTGGTCTCCAGACTGGAGGAGTTTAGGCTTTCCCCATTGCCCTGCATACAGAGAGTACAGAAGGGCAGCACTTTCCTCAGCCCTATCTCCCACCCACTCCCCACCCCGAGTCCCACAGACACCCAGGACTCTACAGAAGTAGGCCAGCCTTTGGCGGGGTGGGGGGGGGGGTCACTATGTATTTAGAGTTTGAATGAAGATCATCATTCTCCTGGTTGAACCTCTCCTGTTTGCCCTTCTCAGTATCCAGAGCAGGGTACATATTTCTACACATAAACAAAAGGCCAAACCAGAAAAGGAAGGGTGTCAACTTCACCCACAGATAAAGGAATCACACTTCATTCAACTAATATTTATTGAGCTCTTACTATAAGCCAGCTATATGGGGAACCAAACAGATGAATATAAGACAGTCTCAGTGGTCCAGGTGCCTATAATCAGTAGGAGCTATAATCACATACCTAACAGCCGATGCTGTTTTGTGTGATGTACCACTGGGTTTTTGACGCTTAATTTTGAAAAAGTCATAAGCTTTTGGTATTCTTTTCCTTGTTTTTCACAGCAATGTCCACTGACATACACCTCACAATAAGCCACAAGTGCCATATATTGAAAATTCAACTCAAAAAGAGGAGGGGGGTATGGGGAGGGGTGAAAAGGGCATCTTACAATTGATCAAAATATAAAGATTGGCATCTCATTTTTAAAAGCTTATTTTATTTTTTTTTGAATTTTATTTTATTTTTTATACAGCAGGTTATTAGTCATCAATTTTATACACATCAGTGTATACATGTCAATCCCAATCGCCCAATTCATCATAAAAGCTTATTTTAAAAGAAAAGAATGGTCTAGGGATCACATCCAGCTAGAAGGGCCAGGGAAAGTCTCAAGGAGGATGCAGCTTCGTAGGAAGACCTGGAAGGAGGGGAGAATCCTAGCAGGTGAGTAGGTGTGAGAGGCCATTTCTAGAGCAACAGTGGCCCAAGCAAAATGACAAAGGGCCAAAAAAAGGGCAAAACATACCCTAGAAACTAAGATGTAATGCACTGGGGAAGGAACACACAGGGCAATTGTTGTTTACTTATGTGTGCCTAAGAGTGACCCTGAGATGCTAATGAACCATCCTGTGCTCCTCCAGGGATTCTGATTCAGAAGGTTCTGGGAATCTGCAGGTACAGGTAGATCATGATGACACTCCAAGAATGTCATAACGAGGTGTGGTGAGAGGCCTGGCAGGAGAGGAGGCCGAGGTAGCTCCAGAGCACGGAATTCCTGGGGGAGGGATCACAGGGACAAGCACCACGCAGTTGCCATGAGCAGACTATACCCGAAGAGTGTGATTCTCAGAGCGTAGCCCCCGGACCAGAAGCGGCAGCCTCACCTGGTAACTTGTTAGTAGCACAAATTCTCAAAGATCGCCTCACATCTACCAAATCAGAAACTCTGGGGTGGGGTCCAGGAATGCGTGTTTTAACATGCCCTCCACTGACTGGGATGCATGCTCAAGTCTGAAGAGCTCTGCTCCGAGCTCAAGCCGGCAATGATGTGTGCTGGCCAAAACAAAATTCCCACCACCGCCACTCCCAGCCAAATTCACATTATTATTGCTGTTGCTGTTATTCAGTTCCCTATAACATGCGAGATGGGCTGCAAAGCAGCGTGTATTTGAATGACTTACTCATCTGCTTTATAAGTCACTAACACTGACTGCTTGACCACGGCTCTGTAAAGGTACTCAATGAAAGTGTTGAGTCAGTCCTTCTCAAACTTTAATGTGCATACGAATCACCTGGAGATCTTGTTAAAGTGCAGACTCTGAATCCGTAAGTCTAGGTAGGGCCTAGGATTCTGCATTTCGAGTGAGCTCCCAGGTGATGCTAGTGCAACTGGTCCACAGACCACATTGCGAGTAGCAAGAAATTACATGATTCCAGACATCTCAAAGCCCCTGGAGTAGGACACCTTCTCCGTACCAGCTGGACTTTGCTCTCAGACCCCGTGATCTGCTGCAGCGGCCCCCCTGCCCACTCTCCCTGCACTCCCTGTGTCTTCCCTTTCTCCTAGTCAGCCAGTGGGTCAACACTTCCATAGGTACAGTTCCCCGAGTGAGAAGAGGAACTTTCTGTGCCCTTCAAGCCAGTGGAGGGAGTTAGTACACTTCCCAAGCCCTCTCCAGGCACCTCCAGAGAGCACTGGCAGGAAGCAGGATCTGGCTCATTTGTTCGCAGAGCTAACTATCCATTATTTAAAACGTAAGCTATCTATCGGCTTAGGTTCATTTGAGGCTGCAAATCAACAGTCATTCCTCAGGGCCAGAGGGGCCCTGGTCACCCTCCCAGGAGCTCCATCAGTCGAGAACAGTCAAAATCTCAGCTGGGACCACTGCATTAACTCAGCGAAAAAAACGATGCTTGCGGACAGCACCTCCCTCACAAGTGGGAGCCCGGGTTCCTTCTGCGCTCACGGCACCAGTCGCCTGCCCCACGAGCTCATCAAATATGCTGTGGTTATGGAATGTTTATGTTAACAAAACTGCAGAGTTGCAGCTCAAGGCTTCGCTATAAACATTAACCACAGCCATTAAGACACCACTTCTTTTTTACTTCAGGGTCCATTTTCTGGTTTTTCCCTACCAGGCAGCTCTATCCCCAACTCACTCTGTCCCTCCCTAAAAAGGTACTTCTTACATAAAACTATTTTGTAAAAATCCGCATGACCTCTTTAGAACAGCTCAATTAAAATCAACAAAAGATCTCGCAGATACAAACCAGGATTCTTAACATTTGAGCTCGAGGAATGGGGAGTAAATAGCTTTGTGGATGCTCTTTCTGTGCATGAGATCATAAAATGATGACTTACTCACTGGGGGATATTTATCACAAATAGTGTCAGATGATGTACTGTAAAATTTATGGAGCTAAAAGCTCGAGTGTACACAATAAAGAGATTGCTCAGATGTTTTGAACTTACTGGTCCAGCTCTACTGTTTATTACTTGGAGCCTTAATATTATAACAGGTTCTTTTTGAAGACTTCCTGTTGCAAAAAAGAAAGCCATTCAACAAATTATATTTAATGTGTACACTCAACAGAGGAGAATAAAATGGCACCATCCTGATGATTCTCTTATGAAGGACAGGGGAAAAGACTAAGGAATAATAAATCTGACTGTAAGGAAAAGATGAGGGAAAACAGACCGAGAATAGAAACACTTTGTGCCTTCAAAATGGATTCAAGAACCACCAGCATATCCGTAGTGTAAGCAGAAACCATCAAGTATAAAGATTGGCTAATAAAAATTTCAAGGTATGATTATAATTAGATAGCTATCCACTAAACCCATTACTCAATTCTCATAAAGCTTGCCACTCAGCCCTGAAGCAATATTAATTTTTTTTTAGGTTGGCCATTTTTAATCCTATGTTGAGAGGAAACTGTTAAGAGACAACCATAAAGAGATGCAGAGAGAGCTTCTGGCATGGAAGATAAGAGACCTGAATTCTAGGCTCAGACTTTCACAGAGTCCACAACATAAGCTAAGACAGGCCACATCGCCAGGACCCCAGTGTTTCCATGTAAAATTCTGTTTGCGGTTACTTTCCTAGACCTCCATGCAGTGCTGTCCCCAACTCTCAGCAGCCTTACTAAGGGCTGCTTGTACTTGAAAAAATACAAAATCTTCACCTACTCCTCTGATTGCCTGGTACATATCCAGACAACCTCCAGCACAACATTCCTGGACCCACACACAGCAGAGGCCCAAAGCCAATTAAAATTTCCAAGAGGACAGAGACTTGTCTCCCTTCTCCTCCAGCGTATCTATCTCCAGCGGCCATAACACAAGCCAGGCCACTGGTATCAACTCAATATATCCAAAGGAACGAATGAACAATTCCACAAACCTCTCAGTATATCAAGCCATAGGAAAAATCTGAGTAAGGTCATGGGGCCATGTCTGTTCATTTATTCAACTAACAGTTAATTTTGAAAGCCTCTTCGGGCTACTGGGACATACCAGCAAACAAAACAGTCCCTGCCTTTGTGGAGCTGACATCCTAGCTGGGAAAGCAGGCAATAAACAAATGATGTATACATCAGGTGATGAACACTGCAACAGAGAAAAGCAAGTCAGGTTAAGAGGGATGGGGAGCTTCCCAGAGTAGGGCGGCTACAAGAGGAAATCTCCAGCGAGCACTGAGCAGAAATCTGAGGATGTAAGACATGCAGTCATGAGATGGTATAGGGAAAAGCACGCCAGGCAGAGGGAACAGCAAATGCAAAGACCCTGCAAGGGGGCCAGATGCAGAGACAGGAAGAGAGATAGAGGAAATGGCTAGAGGTGGGAGGCAGATAATGTAAGGCAATATTCTTCGCCGGGGGGCTCACAACACACTCATGAGTCACAAAATCAACTGATCAAGTCATAACCAGCACCTTTAAAAAGAAAATACCACTGTGCACTGCCTGTAGTAAGGCCAAATATCGTTTGGTGAAATTTTGGTGATGGCGGCAGGGCAAGGGGGGGAGCGCCAGGGGGCAGGGGGGGTGTGTTCACACACATGTGTCTGTGCCGCAGTACAATGTAAAATGTGCTTCTCATAGCGAATTACAATCGAACAGTTTGAAAACCATGAATGTTGTACTTTATAAATCTATGCTGTCCAATACACCATCCACCAGCCACACGTGGCTATTTAAATTTAAATTAACAAAAATTAAACAAAATTAAAATTCAGTTCCTCAGTCGCACCAGCGACATTTCAAGTGCTCAACAGACACATGTGGCCAGTGACTACTGTACTGGACAGAGCAGAGATAAAATATTTCCATCAGAGCACAGGAAGTTCTCTCGGCAAGCACAGTTCTAGATGGTTCTCTGAGTTTCGTGACCTCTCTAACGTCACCTGATAGAATTACACGTGTGTTCAGGGTGATCAGATGAATGGGTTTTCTGAACGGAAGGCTCTGATTTTACATTGTCTCATAATCCAGCTGGCATCCAGCTGGCATCCAGCTGGAGATAAAACCAAAATATACTGAAAATCACCCTGACACCTACCAGCCAGATGCACGACTGCCTCAATTTTCTTCTCCATAAAGTCACTATTAATAAATAACTACCCAGTGTTTGTTTTGAATTCTAAGGACTTACTAGGGAAAAAACTACAAAATCCCAAAGGCGAGCACTTCAGGAAAAGGCAGCTGACCAGTTATAACACGACAGTGTGATTTTTACAAATTCATTTCCTGGCTCTGAGCAAGGCCTGAAACCAAATCCAATGAAGGCATAATATTCCCACGTGGGATTCTAATGATTATCAATTAGTGTTATCATCAGAAGTCCTGCAGCCCGAGAGAGTGGTGATATATCACACGGAGGGTTTTCAGGGACCTCGTTCAGGAGTGGTCACCCCACCCCAAAATAGGTCCTCACCATGTAGTATCTGGGGCTGGTTTCTGCTTGAAGGGGGTCTTTCACGTGCTGGGGAATCATCAGTGTTTCCAGCTCCTTCACCTCAGCTCTCCCCATAGCACTGATGTAAAGAAAGAAGCCTATGGATGTGAGGGTCCCATCCCAGGCTTTGACTTGCTCTGTAGCTTAGAAAGGCAAAATGACTGTGCCAGCATGAGCAGTGTGGGCCAGGGAGTGAGGACAGGGTCTTGGCTGTTCCACTGGGTACCTCAATGGAGGGTACTCCTTCTGAGAACCAGAAGGAGTTATGCTCACCTCGAGTTCACACCTTCAACTGCAGCAGGACCTCGGCCCCCTTCCAGTTGCAGCATGGAAGACGTACTTGCCTTCCGGGTCCCGGTGTAGGCAGACAAAGAAGGATCCCCAGTGAGCACGTTACTCAAGGACAGTATATCCATACATTCAGAAGCCAAATTCAGAACAGGTAGTCTAATATCTAAAACTGACCATGGGGTGGAATCTTTGAAATTGGGACTATCTGTGAAAATCCGTTATGCATGGGCATCTTATTCATGCAACCCAGCTGCATACTGTGCAATCCAGTGTCTAATACAGTGCCTAGAACAAGGTGGGCACCTGATAAATATTTTTGAATGAATAAATGAATGAATGATTGAATATGAAATGTACAATGCCCTGCACTAACCTAATATGGCTACAACTTCATTTGTCTTTCTGAATTGGAGCCGGAAGCAGGGAAAAGTACACTCGCTTTGCCTAATATTTCACCAGTCTTATCAGTTATGCACAGAGGAAAGAAATCATAGAGGAAAAGACTCATTGATTTGGCTATATTAAATATCGGATGTCAAAATCACTATAAAAATTAAAAGGAAAATGATATAAAATTCGGGAAAATACCTGCAACATATCATAAAGACTTAATTCTATTACTCTGTAAAAAGATCTTAAAATACACAGGAAAGGGTACACAGTACCTTAGTAGAAAAATGAACAAAGGATGTGAACAGACTCTACACATACACACATACACACACACACACACACACACACACAAATAGCTTATAAACACATGAAAAAGTTCAACCTCTCTGCAGTAATCAAAAAATGCACATTAAAACCACAATATGATACCATTTTCAATTATCAAGTTGGTAAAGGTATTCTGTTGTTTTGCTTTATAATGACAGTGCTCAACATTGCCAAGGGTGTGGAGAAATGGGTTCCCTCCTTCACTGTTCAAACACTTAAGGAAGATAATTGGACAATTTGTGCCAAAAGCCTTAAAATGCACACCGCTTTTGATCCATAACTCTATTCCAGGAATTTATTCTAAGGAAATAATCAGAGATGTAACCAATGACTTAAGTGAAAGATGTTTATGGTAGGGGAAAAGAGAAGTCACCTATAAATCCATCAATAGAAGGGTTGGTAAGTGAGTATTACTAGCCTATGATAGAAACTATGCATAATTTTTTAAGTCCTTTTACAATATTCACATTAGCCAAGAGTTGGAAGCAACCCAAATGTACATTAACTGATGAATGAATACAGAAAATGTATATAGATACAATGGAATATTATCCAGCCTTTAAAAGGAAGGAAATCCTGTTATATACTACAACATAGAGGAAACTTGAGGATATTATGCTAAGTGAAATAAGCCAGTCACAAAAAGACAAGTACTGTAGGAGTCCACTTACATGAGGTATCCAAAGTAGCCAAACTCATAGAAACAGAAAGTACTATAGAATAGTGCTTACCAGGGATTGGCAGGAGGGGTAAATGGAAAGCTGTTGTTTAATGGGTGTAGAGTTTCACATTTGCAAGATGAAAAAGTTTTGGAGATCTGTTTCAAAACAATATGAATATACTTAACGCTACTGAACTGTACACTTAAACATTATTAAGATGGTAAATTTCGGGCTTCCCTGGTGGCGCAGTGGTTGAGAGTCCGCCTGCCGAAGCAGGGGACGCGGGTTCGTGCCCCGGTCCGGGAGGATCCCACATGCGGCGGAGCGGCTAGGCCCGTGAGCCATGGCCGCTGAGCCTGTGCGTCCGGAGCCTGTGCCCCGCAACGGGAGAGGCCACAACAGTGAGAAGCCCGCGTACAGCAAAAAAAAAAAAAAGATGGTAAATTTTATGTTTTGTCCTTTTTATCACAACTTTTCAAAGTTCTTTTACAAGATTCTCTAATCTTCAATGGATTATTTATTTCATAAATTATCCTATTACAGAATATACTTCATGCTAAATCCATACTGTACAAAGCTTAATTTTTGTGTGATTCTGAAGGATGTTGCAGAACACATTTACAGTGATGATCTTCATGACTACCAATTATAATTTTAAGAGACTTCTAAGCTTTTGTGCTGACAGTAGTAGTTAATAAAAATACTAGGTAGTACATTTACTGAATTAAGAAATTATAACATCAAAAAATGCTTTGCCGATGGCTATCTCAGGGTTTTCCAAAGCATTTCCAGGGGATTTCAAATATTCTGCTTCCAGGAACATCCAGATGCTGGAGATTGCAAGTCTTACATATCCTCACACACAAATTCTTTGTCAGACCCTGCTCTGATTTCCTTTTCATAAATGTGAACACCTTAACTAGAGACTCTAGACATATTCAAATATTCTTACTCTCTACAAGACAGTCTAAAAGGACTGCTCTGCATGTAGTATCTGGACCTCGGTATGGCACAGAAGTCCATGCCAACAGTTCATGTAGATGAATTGCTAAATTTTTCATTATAATTGTCACTTTCTTTGTTTCCCCAGTGCCCAAAGCTGTTCCTGGCCTGTTAATAAGGATAAATTATAATTTATGCAATAAATAAGGATAATTAACTGTATAGATCGTACTATAATACAAAATTTAAAAGACCAAAGTCATAAGAAGTTTTAAAGATATATATATATTGTGCTAAATGATAGCAAAGCAATCCTAACTGAGAATTGTTAAGGGAACATATCTTCTCCTAAAATTAATTATTCTAAATCCATATCCAAAAAAAGTCAGGTTCCATAGACCATTCACTCTGCAGAATATTAATAGGTATTCTTGGTAAAAGGATTCCATGTTCAAATAAGTTTGGAAAATTCAAATAAGTTTGGAAAATCTTGTTCATATTCCCCTTGTGAAAGCCTTCAATTAAGCCAGGATTATGTATTACCCTGGCAGTAGAGTGGATCAGTTAAGACTATAGCTGAGGGCTTCCCTGGCGATGCAGTCGTTAAGAATCTGCCTGCCAATTCAGGGGACACGGGTTTGAGCCCTGATCCTGGAAGATTCCACATGCCGCGGAGCAACTAAGCCCGTGTGCCACAACTACTGAGCCCACATGCCACAACTACTGAAGCCCACATGCCTAGAGCCCGTGCTCTGCAACAGGGAAGACACCGCAATGAGAAGCCCGCACACCACAACGAAGAGTAGCTCCCGCTCACTGCAAGTAGAGAAAGCCCACGCGCAGCAACGAAGACCCAACGCAGCCAAAAATAAATAAATTAAATTAATAAATTAAAAAAAAAAAGACTATAGCTGGAATTGAACTACCTGGGTTCAAACCCTGTCACTGTCACCTACTAGCTTGGGCAAGTTATTTAAGCTCTCTGTATCTCAGTTTCCTTGTCTGTAGAAAGGAGAGAAAAATAGCACCTATCTCATAGTAGATTACTATGTGAAATGTTTGTACTGATATTTAATCAGTTTATATAATATTTCAATAAATTAAGAAATTACAACAAGAAGTTGAACAGACATCAACAGATTTGGGAACAAACACAACTGATCCTCTCCTGGTGGGAGAAGGTACCAACTTTCTAACCATGAGCTATCAGCATGCTATGCCATCAGTCACAGAGCAAACGACCAGCACTGATTAATGCAGCCAGTTGGTTAAGTGGAGGGTTGTTAAGACACTCTTTACTATAAGACTCTATGTACTTCAGTACTAATACTAGGGCAAGGCAGCACCCAGAAATACCATTTCTTGCCCCAGGGTAGAACTTAGCCACTCTCTCAGCACAGCACAGCCCACATAGTCTTATTTATAGCAAGTCTGTAAGGGTGTTAGTAATTCAGGGAATGCCTATATTAGCAAGATTTAGCCCAAACTACTTAGTCTACAAAACAAGCCCTAAAAACAATACATGTAATTCTTTTCATAATCTGTATATATATATATATATATATATATATATATATATATATAAAACGGGAGTTATTCATACAATAACCCAAGAAAACAAGCTTCCAATAGCCACTGGACATAACATTGGATAAACATATAGATTTTTCTGCCTGTGTAGTTCATATAAAATATTCATGTAGGGCTTCCCTGGTGGCGCAGTGGTTGAGAATCCGCCTGCCAATGCAGGGGACACGGGTTTGTGCCCCGGTCCGGGAAGATCCCACATGCCGCGGAGCGGCTGGGCCCGTGAGCCATGGCCACTGAGCCTGTGCGTCCGGAGCCTGTGCTCCGCAACGGGAGAGGCCACAACAGTGAGAGGCCCCCGTACCACAAACAAAACAAAACAAAACAAAACAAAATATTCATGTAAGAACTAGAACATTAGCTGATTTAAACATCATCATTTTTATTAGCTATAACACAAGCTTAGAAAACTTTAACTCTAATGGAAATTAAATGCTTTGCATTTAAGATGTTTCCTACTCTGACCTTTAAACATTAAAATAACTAGAAGCACCAGAAAGCAGAAAGGAGAATGTTTCACTTATCTGATACTACATTTCAGAGCTGCCGTTTTAAGTAAAAAGATTTTCACCTTCAAGGTCAGAAAGGACAGAATGTCCTGTGTGCAGCTAGAATAAAAGGCGCAGCTGTAACACAAGAAACCACCCCCCGCTCCTGACAAGAGAAGACTCAAATGGAGAATGTTCTGTGTTCTTTACATCCATCAATCTAAGTCTCTGACTTGCTCTCTCAATAATCCTAATACTCAATGTGTGCTTGAGAACAAAAGTGAGCCTTACTTCATACAAATGCAATGATCCTGAAAATGTGAATACACTGAATGCCAGTCAAAAGCACTAGGAGAGCTAACTCTTTTAAAGGACAGCTATAGCTCTCCCTTGTCATTTGGGTCCCTGCCATTTGAACTTCACAAGTCAGTAAAACAAAAATTAAATACAAGTACAAATGAAAACAAAACAAAACAAACAAGGTGGGGCAATGAACTGTGAAAATGAATAAAGGAAACCTCATTTAAAATGGAGTCGGAAGGCCCTGGAAGGGGAGCTCACATGCACCACCACTCATCGCCTTACCTTGTATTTCCCCAAAAGGAAGAAGCTTACTTTACACACCTCGCAGGAGTAAAGAAGATTTTCTCCCTACCCAGCAACAGCCCAGCCAATGAGAAGTCATGACAACTCAGCCAATAAGGAGCCACCAAACCTCTGAACTCTGGGCTCTTCTCCAAGGGACTTTTATTCAAAAACAGCCCCTCCCACTCCCCCCTTTCCTCTATAAAAGAACACTCTTCCTTTGTGCTCCAGACTTGCTTAGGGTCCCCCACAGTTTGCATGTCCCCAATTGTAATTCTTCTGCTATTCCCAAATAAACTCGATTTTGCTGGTTGAACCACTTATCTTTTTGTTTTAAACAGGTGATAGAACAAAGGGTTTCCAATGTTTAATTCTGCCTAATAAGGCCTTTTAAAAATTAAAGGAAAACAACAACAAAAATCCTATCATTCACTAGCAGATTCACAATCCTGACTGCACAACAGAATCACCTGGGGAGCTTTGAACCCACACCAGCACCAGGCCTGCCCCAGGATCCTGATTCAGTTGTCTGAAGTGGAACCAGAACTCCATTGTTTCTAAAAGCTCCCCAAGTGGTTCTAATGTGCAGCCAGGGTTGAGATTCCATAAAAGAAAGGGCATTTTAAAGCGAAAAAAGTAAGGCTATAATCTCAGATTACAGGATGGCCATTAAAAGTAAATAAAATTAGGCTTACGAAAAACATACTATGTTAACTTTGTATTTCTTGTTTCACTTCTAACCTCGGCTGAAAAGCTTATGGACCAGCATTCGGGGATACCCGGTCCACACTAACACACTGCACTTCTCCATCCCTCACTCTGTAATCTCTTACAATCTGGCTTGCGCCTTCTCCACTCCACTTAAGTAGCCCTTTCATAGCTCACAAAGGAATCCTGTGTAGCCAAATCCAATCACTTTTCCTCATTTCTCCTACCTCCACATCTTTGCAGCATTTCACACAGGGGGCTGGTCTCCCCTTCTCGAAACTGTCTTCTTCCTAGCCTGCCAAGCAATTCACTGTTTCCCAAACATGTCTTGCAAATCCTTGCTTCTAGTTTTGCTCATGCTGCCCCCTTTTCTTGGAACTCCCTTCCACCTTGGCTATAGACCCAAATCCCACATCCATCTTAAATCAAGGACACAGTCAATTGATACCCACTCCTATGCCCATCCGTGGGTCCGCAGGGCAGGGAACCTAGTAGAATTTAAAATGCAGTATTCATTTCAAGGAGTGCGATGAGGTCATAAGCAGAAAAGCCAACCTCAAAGTCAAAAGCCAAGAAGACTGAAAACCTAGGAAAGCAGAGCACAAGATGGACTGAGGCAGGTGTTTCAGAACCAAGATGGTTAACAATGTCCATGACGGTAAGAAACCTGAAACAGGAACAAATCCAGGTACTGACTCTAACTAGTTTGTGATAATAATTACCATTTTGGGGGTGATTTCCTAGGCACTGCCTGGGAACACGAAATTCATTATCTCATCTAACCCTCATAACTCCATGAGGAATATATTACTGGCCCCCTTTGGCAAATGCAGTTCACACCAGCAATGCAGTTGAGAGACCCGCCCCAGAGTACCCGGGAGTGAATGGCTAAGGCAGCGATTAAACCCTCCCCTTTGCAATTCCAAAGCCTGTGAGAAATCTCTCCGCTACAATCCACTGCCTCCTTTCATGGTAACTTCTCTGAGCCTCAGCTTCCTTTTCCAAAAAATGAGGTTTGTCTTAGTGATTCCCATGGTCCACATTCCAAATCTGGCATCCCACAGTTCTATGAAAAAGGAGAAGGAGGCAAAAGTAGACACAGCAGAGGGCCATGAACAAAGAGAAATAAAAGACAGAAAGGTAGCAATAATTGACAGAAGCACAAGAGAAAAGACAAAATGACCTTTGTGGCCCCCACTAGCCCAGACTCCCTTGGGTTTTTTCCTGGCTGTTTTAAGTCTTTTACCTACTCTGAGATGGGTGTAAGGTAACTTTATACTGTATTGAGTTTTTCTTCCAAATCTTATCCCAAAATGCCCTGAGGGCTTACAGAAAACCACTATGGAAATAAAAGTACAGGGAAAAAAAAAAAAGAGGTGAGAATGCACTAGAAAAGCAAGCTTTTGGGTTTTCATTTTAAACTGAGAAAGGAGATTATGATAATGATCAAATGAAGTCATTCCAAAGGGGTGTTTTCCAAAGAAAGAAAATAAATGAGTAAGGAGAACAGAGAGGAAAGAGCAAGCAGAATGACCTTGATTTAGCAACTGATCTTTATTGATTTTCTTTCCCCTTCTTCCTTGATTCTGGGAGAAGTCACAATCAAAATGTGACATTAGAATCTACCCTTAGTGAAATTAGTGGATTAACAAAAATGTCAGTGAAGCACAAAAGAGAAGAGAAATATCTTGGAAGAAATGCTACTTCCTTTAATCACCGGGAAAACCAGCAAGAAAAAAAAAGAGAACTTAAAGGAAACTTTCAGAATGGGAAATGTCATCCATTTTACTTTCCTACAAAAAGCGCTTTAGAAAGCGATCAATTATGAATCACCACCTTCACCTCTGATGAAGACTTTTGCAAAGCCATCAAACCATCAACACTTTAGTGCACCAGGACCTTAAAAAGTCTGGGGTTTCACAAGTGTTGGCGTTGACATGATTTGGTTTCAGACGGAGGAACAGTTTTGAGGCTCTTTCCAAGGTTCACAAACCCCTCCCCCCGCAAAAGAAACAAACACAGATGCTATGATATCTGCCCCTGCCCCCAACCCCCCAGCATCAGTTATGCTTTAACCTTTGACTGTTGTGTTATTTTAAAGGAGAAAACGTTTCCCACGCAAGCAGTTCTGGCCTTTTTTTAGAGTCCAGTTTAAGGGCAGGATACCTAATCTCAAGGACAGGGTCAGAGGTGAGGCAACCAACCCTCTAACAGAGGGAAATCTGTATCACCTTGGACATGCAGAGCTGGGACACGGAGACGCGGAAGAACTTGCTCACCCAAGGCATCTGTGTATAGAAAGCTTTCCTAAAGGTTTAGGAAGCTCTAAAATGTATTTATTTATACATACGTATAATTACTTAGAGTTGGAAAACATTAGAAACCATTGACTCTAATTTTGCAGATAGGGAAACAGAAGGGGAGTCACTGGCCCAAAGCTAAGGCCATATATACAGCTGATATGTAGCAAAGTCCCCTGCATTTCACTTCCAGCTCATAATTTAGTTCTCTATCCCGTTGCCCCCCAGGCCCCCAACTGGTTGAAATAACTTCCCTTCTAGCTCCAGAACATATTAGCCCAGTTACGGCCTGTTTTAGAAAAGAAGGTGCTACAAAAGACACTTTTCAATCTTTATTTTGTGTGTACAACAAATATCTATTCCTTATTTCAGAAGAGTAGAATTCATTGCTATTATTTTTTCCTCTAGAAAGTAGATAATTTAGTGACACGGTGAAATTTCTATTATCTTAGCAGGCCTTAAGAAGGGAATTCTCTTGTTTAGGAGGGGGAAAAACATCTTGATGAGCTTTTGGGGCTTAGAACGTGAGACCCTATAGGCAGGGGTCATTGAGAGTAAGAAGCAACCAAAGAAAAGCTTGACAGCTCTGAGCAAAAACTGATGAGGAGTTTGGGGATGAAAGAGAAGAGGGAAGACAGAAAGAAAGGAGCAGAAGACTGAGGGTTTTTAGAGTCTGCCAGGGAATTTTTCAGAACAAGGACACAGCATGAACTTTTTAAAGCCGTTTGCCTTGCTGCAGTGCGAATCCTTTGGACTCCACAATCCTCCTTAAAATCTTCTTAGCAGGGCTTCCCTGGTGGCGCAGTGGTTGCGCGTCCGCCTGCCGATGCAGGGGAACCGGGTTCGCGCCCTGGTCTGGGAGGATCCCACATGCCGCGGAGCGGCTGGGCCCGTGAGCCATGGCCGCTGAGCCTGCGCGCCCGGAGCCTGTGCTCTGCAACGGGAGAGGCCACAACAGAGGGAGGCCAGCATAAAAAAAAAAAAAAATCTTCTTAGCAAAGGCAGCAAAAGCAGAAATAAACAAGTGGGACTACATCAAACTAAAAACCTTTTTGCATAGCAAAAGAAACCATCAACAAAATAAAAGGACATTCTATGGAATGGGAGAAAATATTTGTAAGTCATAAATCTGATAAGGGGCTAATATGCAAAACACGTAAAGAACTCACACAACTCAATAGCAAAAACACAAAGAATCTAATTTTGAAATGAGCAGAGAAACTGAGTGGACATTTTTCCAAAGAAGACATACAAATGGTCAACAGGTACATGAAAAGGTGCTCAACACCACGAATCATCGTGGAAATGCAAATCTAAACCACAATGAGATATCACCTCACAGCTGTCAGAATGGCTATCATCATAAAGACGAGATAACAGGGACTTCCCTGGTGGCGCAGTGGTTAAGAATCCGCCTGCCAGTGCAGGGAACACAGGTTCAAGCCCTGGTCCAGGAAGATTCCCACATGCCTCGGAGCAACTAAGCCCGTGTGCCACAACTACTGAGCCTGCACTCCAGGGCCCGAGAGCCACAATTGCTGAGCCCACGTGCCACAACTACTGAAGCCCACGCGCCTAGAGCCTGTGCTCCGAAACAAGAGAAGCCACCACAATGAGAAGCCCATGCACCGCCATGAAGAGTTAGCCCCCGCTCGCCGCAACTAGAGAAAGCCCGTGCGCAGCAATGAAGACCCAATGCAGCCAAAAATATAAATAAATAAATAAGTTTTAAAAAAAGAAAGAGAAAGATGACAAGTGTTGGTGAATATGCAGAATAAAGGGAATCCTAGTACACTGTTGGTGGGAATGTAAATCGGTACAGCCACTATGGAAAACGATATGGAGATTCCTCAAAAAATTACAAATAGAACTGCCGTATGATCAAAAAATCCCACTTCTTGGTATGTATCCAAAGGAAACAAAATCACTATGTCCAAGAGATATATGTACCCACCTGCTCATTGCAGCATCATTCACAATAGCCAAGATATGGAAACAACCTAAGTGTCCATCAACAGATGAAAGGATAAAGAAGATGTGGTACATATATACAATATTGATACAGTCGCTATGGAGAACAGTATGGAGGTTCCTTAAAAACTAAAAATAGAACTACCATGCAACCCAGCAATCCCACTACTGGGCATATACCCTGAGAAAACCATAATTCAAAAAGAGTCATGTACCACAATGTTTATTGCAGTTCTATTTACAATAGCCAGGACATGGAAGCAACCTAAGTGTCCATTGACAGATGAATGGATAAAGAAGATGTGGTACATATATACAATGGAATATTACTAAGTCATGAAAAGAAAGGAAACCTTGTCATCTATGACAACATGGATGAACTCTGAGGGCATTATGCTAAATGAAATGTCAGACAGAAAAACACAAATACCATATGATCTCACTTATATGTGGAATCTTTAAAAACTGAACAAACGAAAACAGAGAAGAGATGGCTGGTTTCCAGAGCCAGAGGTTAGGTGGGGGGTGGGGGGTAGAGGAAGTGGATGAAGGCGGTCCAAACTTCCAGTTATAAGATAAATTCTGGGCATGTAATGTTAAAAAAAAATTTAAATAACGTCTTCTGTGTACTTGAAAATGCTCAGTCCAGGTGGCTTGTTTGAAGAAACTAAGGATGCACGTGTGAGGAACAAGGGTAGAGAGCCCCTAATCTGAGCTCATTGGCTGGAAGCAGAAGCTCAGAGGCAAAACTGAGGGTAAGAATTCGGCCCCTGAGGAATATGCAGGAACCTTAGAGCATTGTACTTCCGCCAGTGGCCACAGGGGGTGCTGGAACCCCCCCCAAGAGGCCCAAGAAGACCTCTTCTGATACCTGGGTACATGAAAGCAAAGGTTACCCCGGGGCGAGGGGGGGGAAGAGGAGGAGGAGAAGATGGAGGAAAAGAGGAAGGGGAGGAGGAGGAAGAGGAAAAAGGAGAAGGAGAAGAAGAAAAAGAAGAGGCAGCAGCAGCAAAGTAACTGCTCCCTGGAAGGTGCCCGATGCCTTTCAATTAGACTTGTGAAGAAAGTGGGAGATAATCCCCTCCGTGCAGGGGTGAGGGGGTCCTCAGAAACAAGCAAGCGTGCAGGGCAGAGAGCAAATGTCAGGCCTCCGGGACGTATCAGGCCTCCGAGAATATCAGGGCTCTGGGGAGCTTTGCTGAGATTTCCCTGCCAGATGACAACACAGCGTCGGTGAGGGTAAGTGTGTGCTTCCAGCACACCCCCCCTCCCCCAACCACATCCACCTGTCTGGGAGACATAGCAGGTCACAGGATTTGGATCATTTGAAAAAGCAGAGACACCAAATGGAAAGCCAGGGTGTCCCGGGAGCCGTCCCCTCCTTGCACACGCACAGTCGCGTTGCCATATGGCCAGTGCACGGGTGAAGCGTAAGTGGGAGACTGCAGGGGCCCCTTGCCCTCCCAGCCATCCTGAAAGCGGGCCAAGCGCATTAGAGCAGCACTCAGTTACCAACAGAAACGCCACCAGAGGGTGTGCTGGGGTCCGTGGGATTCCAGATTATGTTCTTCCCTCTTCTCTGCAGGCGTCCCTGGGGGGAGCAACATGGTTTTGTTATATTCACAAAAAAAATTATACTAATATTGTAATTGTGTTACTAAAGTTAAAAAAAAGGAACACTTGTCACAGTGGTCATTTTTCATTCTTTGACTATTGTAGTAATGAGTTAGTTTTGCTCCAACTGCTGGAATCACTCAGAGAAGTGGTACACACCGGTCATAATAAATAGCCCTACTTGAGAAACATTAAGCTTCCCTATAGCAGGCCAGGTCCATAAGCCTATTGACGTGTAGCCTTCCTCTTCTAAAAACAGGGCCAGTGACACCTAGAACACAGATACTATTCCCAATGCAGCTTTTGGTGCTTTAAAAAAAAACAAACATAGGGTTTCCCTGGTGGTGCAGTGGTTGAGGGTCTGCCTGCCAATGCAGGGGACACGGGTTCGTGCCCCGGTACGGGAAGATCCCACATGCCGTGGAGCGGCTGGGCCCGTGAGCCATGGCCGCTGGGCCTGCGCGTCCGGAGCCTGTGCCCCGCAACGGGAGAGGCCACAACAGTGAGAGGCCCGCGTACTGCAAAAAAAAAAAAAAAAAAAAACATAGAGGGACATAACAGAAAAGACATTACCAGAGGATACTTAATCAGGAAAATTTTTTGTTAATTTATTATGGCAGTTTCATTTGAATTTTTAATCAAAACCACTGTGTAAATAATTTTGTAGCTCAAAATAATTTTGGTCATCTTGTAATGTCTTTTCTGTTATCTCCCTACACAGTCCCTTCCACAAACCTAGGTTTTTCTAATATATATTTTTGGCATCAATGAGTTTACGATATTTATTCTGTTTACTTCAATGTTGTTGCTACCCCATTTTTATTTCTCATTCTTCTTTTCTGGATTGAAAGAGCCATGAGGGCAAGAATTTGAATAGTAGAGTATACACTATACTATTCAAATACCATAATTTGAATTTGAATAAAACAGTATTCTATTCACTACTGTTTTCTTCATTCCCATTACCAAGGGCTGTTGTTGAATAAATGACTTGATATCAACCAAAAAAAAAAAGTTTTCTGGGTTGTTATTTTATCTGACTTTAAATGAAGGTTTTATTAAATCTTCTTCACCAACTAAATCCTTTTTAGGGTGCCTTGCCCAGCTTTCCACCTTCCCATGTGAATAAGAGATTTAAAGGATCCATTTCGCCTGCCCTGAGAGTCTGCAAATATTAACTTCATTTAACAACAAACAATACAGGACATGTCAGAGAGCTGACACAAAGGGCCCACATTCAAAATAATTGTCACTAAATTCTCTGCTTGGGTACATGAAAGTGGCAATGTCAAATCCCATTGAAAATAAAATACTAAATCAGTGATTATGAAATGTTTCTTCAGGCCCCTTGGAAAGCTGAATGCTAAGGAGGTTCCTCTCTCCCAGAAAAACACGGGTATGGTATACAATAGATTTAAACATGTAATCTTAAGGATGTATAGACACCACCCCCCAAGGCAGTGTTTTTCATCATACAGATTGTGATCCATTAGTGGATCATGAAATCAGTTTGGTGGGTCATGACCGGCTTGGAAGGAAAAGGAAGAAAGGGAGGCAAGAAGGGAAATGAAGGGAAAAGAGGAAAAGGGAAGGAAGGAGGCAGAGTGGTAATGGGAAGTATTATTTCCTGGCACTTTTTTTTTTAGTTGTGGTGTGTGTGCGCGTGTGTGTCTGTGTGTGTGTGTGAATTTAGGAAAGAATACTCTAGGGGTTCATGGACTCATGGACCACCCCTGGTCCAAATGATTAAGGATGAAACTGTCATCTTAGCTGGTTGCCAAGATCCTCAGGAAAGATGATTGCCTCTCATGTGATTTTTAACCAGAAGAGGGATACATGCCAACACAGAGGTGTGAAACCGAATCCCGAATTTGAGGTACTCCAAGAGATTAAGCTCAATGGGTGCAGACGACAAGGAGTACAGTGGGGCCCTTGCAACTAGAGGAGACCCAACTTCATTCCACAAACCAAAGGCCACCGACTAAGGATGCAAGAGCCAGGTGGGTGACATGAGTGAGTGAAACAAACCTGGAAAGGTGAGTCTGTGACTAACTGGGGGAATGCAGGAGCCAGGGGGCCAGGGTTTCTGGTTTTCAAAAGACAAACCAGAAACCTGGAGATCTCAGGTGAAGTTTTCTGCCGTTTAATATAGACAAGAAAAGCCAAAAGAAAATCGTTTTTAAACATGGTACGGGCCAACACTATCAGTGAAATAAAACCAATCTGTGGGCTGTTTTCAGCCTTAGGCTGAGGAAGAAGATGTGATTTGTTCTATGATTTAGAAAGATCTGTGGGAGGGGGGAAGGGAGACTAGATAGAAGGCTACAGAAATCATCCAGGTGGGAGGTCATAAGGGCTCGAGTAAAGGCTGTAGGAGAAGGGGGCAGACACAGGAAATATTAAGGAGACAGAACTGACAGGACCAAAGATGTGCAGACTGAAAGGAAAGAGTCTAGGATGACTGGTTTCTGGCTTGCATGGCGAGGCAGACAGGCTCCATTCAGCAGGACTGGGAATAGAGCAGGAGGACCAGGTTAGGAGATTAGGCTGGGAAACGGCTGAGTGCAAGGTGACTGGAGGGCATCTAACCCGAAGTGTCCATGAGCGAGAAGAGGGCTGGCGTGTTGCAGAAACTATGCTGGTGATGCGTCACGTGAGCCATCCCCACCTAGACACTGGTGAAGCTTGGAGACTAGGGAAGAACCTTGGGCACACCCACATTTAAGGGATGAACAAATGTAGAAGGTACCACAGAAGACATCTACTGAGAAGGAGAATTGAGGCTGGAATCAGGTTAGAAGGCTCCAGGAGAGTCATGGGGAACGAGAAGCAGAAGTGATGAGGAATCCGTGAAGAGGCTGTAACCGGCAAGGAAGATCTTGCAGAGCGGAGCACCGTTGGACCAGCTGACTTACAGGGAGGCTGGAAACAAGAATCATAAGAACACCAAACTACCAGCTGTATTTGTTATATATTCCAGCAGCCTGTGGGTTGAAGCAGAGACAGCGAATGCCTGGACTATCCCAAGGCTGAGGGTACACAGGTTGAAAAAGGCAGAAGAACAAGGGGGCTGAGACATGCATGGGGCTTGGGTGGCTGAATAAGAAAATAGAAGCGTGATGGGGGAGACGGACTAAGATGAAAGTCAGAGGTGGAGGGCGCTGAAACCTCAGAGAGGCCAAAGATCAGAGACAGTGGGAACAAGGCAGTGAGCACCAAAACGCTAAGGGGTGGTGGACAGAGAGGGGAATATAGTAGAGTCTGAGATTTCAGAGGGGGCACAAGCTCCTGAGGGTGGTCCCGGGTGTGGCCGTAGGGGAGGGTGGCTGAACTGAAGCGAAAATAAAGAGGGTTCCAACTGAGAAGTCCAGAAGCTTTGAAGCTGGGGGAGGAAACGGTGGGTTATCCTCGTGGAGCCTGATGTTGCTGGCACTGATGGCAAGACTTGGCATGGAAAGACTGAGCAGCGTCAAATCCTCGCTAACTGAGCAGCCAGGTGCCTGTAAAGTCAGAAGGTGACAGCAACAAGGACAGGGGAGGCAGGAATCTCAACACAAGAGGAAGCTTTGTATGAGGGTGAAAGAATAAAGGTAGCAGAGAAACGCAGAACAATTCGAAACAGCGTCCCATCGACGTGATGCACGTAGTGCCAGAGAAAACGCAGGAAAACGTTTCAAAGTGCAATTTTATTCCTTAATCCTGTTGGAGGAGTTTAAAGCTAAGGAAGTTGCCAAATCCTAAAATGAAACTTCAATATTACAGGTTACTTAATTTGACCAAATGGCTCTTCTCTAGGCCTCAATATTTTATCTGTAAAATGAGAGAGATGGACTGATTGTTACCTGTCTACCCAGCATTTATTTATTTTGTTTGTATGATTCTTTGCTTCTGAGGGATTCCCCCTGTGCTTCAATGCCTAGTGGCATTTCTTTGACCGAGATTCCCCCAGCCTCAGCTTACCATATTACAGACATTTATGGCCATGCCCTGACACCCAGCAATCTCTACAGACAACTGGCTTCCAACCAATGTTTAGCGAACAGGTCAGTGCTGAAGGTCACTCAGATGTAGTTAGCAGCTACTGTGAAAAATGAGCTGGACAAGAGCAATGGTGAGACTTCAAGGTCAAGGAGAGCACAGAACATGGCACGCAGTAGGCACTCAATAATTACTGTTGAATAAATGGATGATATAAGAAATCTATTGGAACATTTTTAACTGAACACTTTTAATGTGTATAGATGCAGGAAATTCTCAATATCCATCTCAGATCCAACTGTCTGGTATAAATGTATGTGAATTCCACAAAAGGTAGCTGGAAACCTAAACATTCTTTTCAATATTGCCAGCATGAGAAATGTAGTGGTCACCGAGGGCAGGGAAACCGATGAGTCTCCAAGACAAACTCATAATTCGACAAGCTCAAAGGGCAAATTCAGAACCATATCCAACTGCGTCTAAATTGTATTTAGATGTGACCACGGTGTGACTCAGGCCTGTGCATTTTTTAAGGGCCCAAACAAGACCAAAAGCACAATTGATTCAAGCTGCATGTGTGAGTTTTTAAGAATTCCATAAAATTCTTTAGAATTCTTGCCAGTGTACTTGAGTTTCAAGCACTACGGGGGTCAAAACACAATCTTGTCAATTCTCATCATCCCCAATAATAAAAGCCTGGAAATAAATATCATTTAGTGTGTATGTGAAATCTGAAATGAAGAGCCACAAACCCTCTTTGTGGCAGAGATGGCGGATGTGAAAGCCCTCTGTAAAGCATGTAGGATGTGCCTATCAGGTAAAACTGCTTCATTTCATCCTCAGGGCTGGGATTCAGCTCGCTGGGCAGAGGGGGAGCAAGTACAATCACAGAGAACATTTAGCAAAGCAGCAGACGGGAGCACAGGCTTGGGTGCAGAGGTACAGATCTAACATCATTATGCTCTGTGGTCCCGGGCAAGTTACATCATCTCTCTCAGCTTCAGCCTCCCCATCTGTAAAATGGGAATAATTACAGTTCCCATCTCATAAAATGACTGTGAAGATTCAATGCCATAATAAGCATGTCAGGTACCCAGTACAGTGTCAGGAACATACTAAGTGCTGACAGAATAAGTGGAAACTACTACTTTCACTGTAACTTACACGTCACAGTGTTGTTCAGTAAAGATATTCTCCAGTTAAAGGTAATTCAAGTAAGAACAGTTTAGAGGTAATTTTATTCCACAATTCCCACTGTCTGTAGTGAGAATATATTTCAGAAGCAGAATGCCAGCTTCTCTTTTAAAGATTTGGTTGCTGTGCATGATTCTGTAAGACCTGCTCTAGGGAAAATCAACAACTTGGAAGTTCCCAGAGGACCTCTAGCACCATCCTAGACCATGGGGTTCCAGATCACAGATGCTCAGCAACCACTGCTGTTTCAGACAGGTTCTTAGCATCAGGGACCCACAAGTTCATTCCCATTGTAACCTAGAGCAAAGTAGATGCTGAGCTCGACAGCACGGTTCATGAGGAATGAAAATGGATAAATTCTTTGAACACTGATTGCCTATACTGCTTATTTTGCACCTGGATACTGTACCTTCCATATTCAATTAGCTATTTTCATTCAACTGTGTTCTCATGTATATTCCTTAAAAACACTGTTGGTACCACTTTGAAAACCTCCCCTAGCACTGGCCTTACTTAGAACATCGTGCATGTTCTGTAAATATTTCATTGGTTGATTTCTATTTGTAAAAATTTCATATTTGTAAATAGCATTGACTCTTAAAGTCCAGAAACTAATAAGACTGTCAAAATTATTGTTAAACTATATATTATGTCAAAATTATAGAAATTACTTTTCTCTTAATACCAAATTCAGAACTAATTATTATTATTTATTTTTTTGGCTGCATTGGGTCTTCGTTGTTGCGCACGGGCTTTCTCTAGTTGCAGCGAGCGGGGGCTACTCTTCATTGCGGTACGCGGGCTTCTCACCGCAGCAGCTTCTCGTGTTGCAGAGCACGGGCTCTAGGCACACGGGCTTCAGTAGTTGTGGCACGTGTGCTCAGTAGTTGTGGCTCGCAGGCTCTAGGGCGCAGGCTCAGTAGTTGTGGCGCACGCGCTTAGTTGCTCCGCAGCATATGGGATCTTCCCAGACCAGGGATCGAACCCATGTCCCCTGCACTGGCAGGTGGATTCTTAACCACTGCGCCACCAAAGAAGTCCCCAGAACTAATTATTAAACATCATTCCTCAAGATGATTTGAGTGAGGAATCAAAAGTCAGTTTCCTATTAGCACGAGTGGGGCTAGCTCCTTCCAGCAAGGGCTGGCTTTATGATGCTGTGAGCCAAAAAGGTGAGCCCATAGGCAGATAAGCCACATAAGAGGAGTTGGAATGCCACAGCCTATGACGAAAACATGGCCACATCCTTCTTGCTTCTTTATCTTTGTCATTCTGAATTCACAAAACCGAGTGAGTACAATCTGAAACCATTTCCAAGGTTTAGGAAGGGATTTTAAAGAATAATAATAAGACCAAGGTGGGCACAGGTGACTCAGAAGAGATCTCATATGTCAGCATGCAAAGCCAAGATAAACCCTGGGGTAGAGGAGAACAGATGGCCAGTGGGCAGTGGATGGAGCCTGGGGGATTCAGAACGATGGCCCTCTGGATGCCACTCCTCCATGGGAGATTCCTATTTGTAGGAGGTGATGTCCATTTCACCAGATGGCCAGCTCACCGCCTGGAGTCTCAACCACCAGGTAAGCTTGGTGACTTGAGGGAATTTTGCCTCACCTTAACAGAGAAAACTAGCAGAGGATAAAAAGAGCATCTTCTGTAACCCTTGGGATTAATGAGAATAGAATACTAGAAAGGTAAAGACGTTTGAATTATTTTCTAGCAGTTCTCTGGCTGCATAACAAGAAACCAACAATATTTAGAATAGAGAAGAAAAGTTTCCCTCCTCCCCCACCACCCAAAAAAACCCCCCAAACTCTTAAGATATTATAAACACTAACTGGAACTGAAGGAGGTGAAAATTCCTAAAAAGAGAAACAATTAGGAGACATAACTGATTACTAAGTCTTTAACTCAGACTATAGATGAAACACAAAAATTGTCCGTAATACAGCAACTACGAACCTGAATCAAAAGATTTGGAAACCATGGTGGATTATGGTTACAATTATATTTGTAAAAGGCACACATACACACAGAAAGGATGAAAGGGACTTCCCTGGTGGCACAATGGTTAAAAATCCACCTGCCAATGCAGGGGACACGGGTTTGAGACCTGGTCCAGGAAGATCCCAAATGCTGTGGAACAACTAAGCCCGTGCGCCACAACTACTGAGCCTGCGAACCACAACTTCTGAGCCCGCGTGCCAAAACTACTAAGCCCACACACCTAGAGCCTGTGCTCTGCAACAAGAGAAGCCACCGCAATGAGAAGGCCAAGCACCACAACGAAGAGTAGCCCCCACTCGCTGCAACTAGAGAAAGCCTGCGCACAGCAATGAAGACCCAATGCAGCCAAAAATAAACAAATAAAATAAATAAATTTTTTTAATTATTAAAAAAAAAGAGCTTGCCACCTCTAAGAGTTAAACTGCCCTAGGTGAATGAGACAACTCTACTAAAATTACCTTAAAAAATTTAAAAAAGAAAAAAAGAAAGAAAGGATAAAAGGAAAGAACTAATCCTAAGAATAGTTGTGTTAGATTGCTGGGATTACGGGTGAATTTTTCTTCTTCTAACTTGGCTATGAATGGAAGAAGAGTGAGTGATAACACAATAGCAAGCAGTGTAGAGCGCTATCCACAGCAAAGGACTAGTACTTTGTTTTTTTACTTTAAAAAAAATAAATTTATTTATTTTATTTATTTATTTTTGGCTGTGTTGGGTCTTCGTTGCTGCTCACAGGCTTTCTCTAGTTGCAGCAAGTGGGGACTACTCTTCATTTCGGCGCACAGGCTTCTCATCGCGGTGGCTTCTCCTGTTGCGGAGCACAGGCTCTAGGCGCGCGGGCTTCAATAGTTGCAGCACGCAGGCTCAGTAGTTGTGGCTTGCGGGCTCTAGAGCACAAGCTCAGTAGTTGTGGCGCACGGGCTTAGTTGCTCCGCGGCATGTGGGATCTTCCTGGACCAGGGCTCGAACCCGTGTCCCCTGCATTGGCAGGCGGATTCTTAAGCACTGCGCCACCAGGGAAGCCCCTGCTTTGTTTTTTTGTTTGTTTTTACCTTCCAATCCATTCTCTATCAATTCGTGGTTCTCCAGCTTATGCCATCTGGGACTCACTGTGTGGGTTCAATCCCACCCAAACTGGTCTTGTTCCTGTTCTATAGGACAACTGCCCTGGATGTCTCAGTGATGTCTAATTGCTATAAAAGTCTCTACACTTTTAGCGCTTATACTTAATCTCGCCACAGACCGGTGAAAAGTAGCCTGGACCAATAACACAGGTGCAGAGAGGATGCAGGTCTGTCATTACTACATGACCCACCACCAAACTGGAACTTTGTTCCAACCAGATAACAATCTGTATGCCTGAGGCATTAATGGAGGGATTCTGTGAGTGACTTCTCCTTTCCAAACTTTCCTTTATTATTACTAAAAGGTTGCCTTGCAACAGTTTCTAAACAGGAGGGAAATGTCTTAACTTTTAAAGAAATTATGATGAAATTCAGGAAAAGGGGGAAGAACTAAAAACCAACGTTAATTCATTACTTGAAGTTTTTAAAAGAAAAAAGAAAGAGAGTAATATTGATACATTAAAGGGAGCAAAAAGAATGAGTCTGAGTCCCCTTCTTCCACTCTCATTAATCTGCTTTAGGTGTCGCCTGAGGGGCCCAGTGTGACTAGAAATCACCCAAACTCCTCCTTTCAACATTCATTCAAGGTCCTCCCTCAGATAAACCCGACTCATCAGATACTCCACCAGCCCTACCCACATTAATCCTCTCTTCTCACAGTACTTACATAAATATCTTAATGATCTACTTCTTTTGGTTACGTGTTTATACATCTCCATTTTTATTACATCCTTCCATCTTCTTATGGATAGTTTCCTGAAAAAAGACTAGAGTCTGAGGAAACAGAGACTCGCAGCTAAGCTGTTGCACCATCGGCAGCCCCCTTCAATGAGTGGAAAGGTGGGTTTCCAATGCCCTCACGGTCATGGGATAAGGTATTCTTCACACAAAGGTAATTACACTTCCTGCTGCCCAGAATGCTTCAATTGCTCTAGGTGAGGTCTTCAGCCTGTATAGTCCCATAATAACTAGCAAAGATGCAGTGCCAGGGATAACAAGATATGGAGGATTTTACTTGTATTCCTCTGGGAAAAGAAAAAATACAATCAATTCCTTCCAGTTAGCCTCAAACCTACTCCCAAATAAGTGAGTCACAACAATAACAACAAAAAATTACTTCAAATGTACCACAATCAAAAACTCAAACCATAGGAAAACTATCAGACCTCTGGCCTCTATGCTGTATTCTGCTAAAAGAAGTCAAGGTGACTTTGAAAAGTGACACTAACTTTTTTGACAAACAAAAGACAGCTGGATCACGATCCATCTGAAGTACAACTGAGTACAATATAATCAGAATTTGTTTTACATACAGGAAGGAAAATCTTACTTTAAGGAGCAACCATCTGTCTTCCAAAGCTTACAGAGGTTGAAAATAGCTGATTTTTTTACCCTAGCAGCGAGCCTATAAGAAAATATATTAAATTTCTTCATCAGTATATAGATGAAAGGGAGCTCCAAAAAATACTGAAAGTGGGAGACAAGAGAAAAAGAAATTTTGACTTTTACTCTTCTTTCTAATCCTGCGGCCACCATCCATGTCCAAATCTTAGCACCTTTTCCCTGAGACAGTACCCAGCCTACTAACAGAAATAAGCACCTGAAAAGCACTAAGTAGATGGTAGCTATTATCATTGCCCAGGGCAGAAGGGGAATTCATTCATCTAATCAACAAAGGCTTCGTTTTTTTTGTTTGTTTTATTTTCAAAGGGGTATATTTTTATTATTAAAAAACTTACATACAGTACATCTGTATGGATGTACCACAGTCTGTTTATCCATTTACATGATGAAAGACATCTGAGTTGCTAACTTTTGGTGATTATGAATAATGCTGCTATAAATATTTGTATTTTTGTGTGAACATAAGCTTTCATTTCTTTAGGATAAATGCCTTGGAGTGGAATTGCTGAGTAATAGAGTAAATGCATATTTAACTTTATAAGAAATTATTTCCTAGATGGCCGTACACATCTCATTCCCACCAGCAATATATGAGTTCAACTGCTCCAAATCCTCAATAGCAATTGACACTGTTAGTTTTAAATTTTTTTAAATATTAGCGATTATTTTAGTGTGAAGTGGCAGCTTGTGGTAATAATTTTCATTTCCCTAATGACAAATGATGTTAAGCATCTTTTCATGTGCTTATTTTTAATTCATTCTTTGGTGAAGAATATTCAAGTCTTTTACCATTTTTATATTTGTTTATTTCCTTATTACTGAATTTTGAGACTTCTTTATATATTCTGTACATGAGTCCAACAAAAGTTTGTTGAACACCTACTGTGTGCCAGGCACTGAGTACACAGCAGTGACCAAAACAGATTAAGTCCCTGTCCTGCTGACATTACATTACAGCGATTACAGTGATGTGAACCGAGGTTTCCTTATCTCCAAAGCCTGTAGCTGTTAAACCAGCTTTTAAGCAAACTCAAATGCCTAAAGAGGTCATGCAGGTAAAATAAATGAGTTGGGTCAGATATGAGCTGGCTGTTCACCAAATCTGTTCTCTTTTCTTTCAGGTCCACCCCATGTTTCCCAGCCTCTCTCTGCAGGTAGACATGGCCAGGTGACAGAGCCCTAATCCATGGAAAGTGGGCAGAATTATGCACAGCCCTTTCAGACCTGTTCCCCTCTCTCTTTCCCCTTCTATCTGCTGGATGCAGATAAGCACAGCAGCCTTGGAAGCCACAGACTGAAGATGGAGAAAACACAAAGAAAGGATCCTGAGTCCCTGAATCACCGCTTGGTAGAGAGCTCCCGGCCAGTTAGGAGTATTCATTGGGTCTTTATGTGAGTGAGAAATAAAACTCCAGGGCTTTAAGCCATTATAGACTTGGGGGTTGGATTGTTACCACAGTAAACACATCTCAGCCAAGACATGACTGAAGTGGGACAGGTGGGGGCTGTGACAGATGCCCCCCATCTAAAGAAGGGGGGCACCACTCAACTTTAGCCAGTTGTTGCCACGCTAGAATACGGGACCAGTGAAGTCAGCCTTCTGACTATTTCAAGAGAACCTGGAAATCCTGATGTGTATGGAAAAGCTCCCCATTTTTCAATGATTTTTATTTTTGTTGACAAGTGTTTAATTTTTGAAAACACACCTGTGGACAGAAGACAGTCCTCTGGGTTGTGGCCCCTGCACTCCATCCCACCATTACTGTTATGCTATCCAAATACGTTTGTTGGCAGAATGGTCAAGAAAGGTTTTGTTTGTTTGTTTGTTTGTGTTTATTTACTTACTTACTTACTTATTTTTGGCTGTGTTGGGTCTTCGCTGCTCTGTGCGGGTTTTCTCCAGTTGTGGCGAGCGGGGGCTATGCTTTGTTGCAGTGACCGGGCTTCTCATTGCAGTGGTTTCTCTTTGTTGCGGAGCATGGGCCCTAGAGTGTGCAGGCTTCAGTAGTTGTGGCACGCGGGCTCAGTAGTTGTAGCTCACGGGCTCTAGAGCACAGGCTCAGCAGTTGTGGCGCACGGGCTTAGCTGTTCCACGGCATGTGGGATCTTCCCGGATCAGGGCTGGAACCCGTGTCCGCTGCATTGGCAGGCGGATTCTTAACCACTGCGCCACCAGGGAAGTCCCAAGAAAGGTTTTAAGACCAGAAATAATAGACCAGGATTTTTTAAGTACAGTAAGAACATACCGGGAAATTCTCTTCCTTCCTGTATACACACCACACCCATCCCCTGTCTGTCATGTATGTGTAAGAGCCTGCTCTGAGACAAATACATGACCCCAGGCTTTGAGACGGTGGGTTCCCAAACTTTAGGGGTTGTCTGCACACTTTCACCCTAGAACTTAAACCGATTCCAGAGTCATCCCACCGGTTAGCAGTGTACTAAGTAGCACCACTTCCTGCCCTGGCAGCATGGTCTCCCGCCACGCGTGCTGGAGGCAGAGCCCAGGTTGCCCTTGGTGCTGGTGTGAGTTTACATTTTTCCCTCCTGCTCTAAGCAAGTTGTCTCACTAAGCCACTTAATTCATTGTTCCTTCTAATAGACTTGGCTGTAACATTGTGTGTCCACGCTATAATGAAAACAGTTTTTACACATGGATCATAGTTACTGTGAAAGGGTTTCCGGGACCCCCTTTTGACACCTGCTCTAAGGAGCTCACAGTCTGATGGAGGACACAGGCCAAAGGCCATCACAGAGAGCACGGAGGTGGGGAGTAGAGAGGACAGCACCTCCCTCCCACGGTGGAGGGCAGAGTGGCTGCCCAGAAAGGCTACCTACCTGAAGGAGGTTAATACTTGAACTGAGTCTCGAAGGAAGTGCAGATGCTAACCAAGCGGACAGGGCTGGGAAGGGCTTCCCAGGCGGAAAGAATAAAACGTAAGGGGCCGGCAAGGGCTCTGGGGGGACTGCAAGTCTGGCTATGGTGGCAGGTACGAGTTGAAGGTGGCTCTTCCGTAAAGTACCCAGACTGCTAAGCAGTGGAGTGGAAGAGAATTACAGGGAACCACAGAAGGGTTTGGGTGGATTCATGTTTTATGAAAATCTCTGTATGGAAGATGAGATGACTTAGAAGGGGGCCAAGACTAGAGACTGGGTGGTCAGTTAGGAGGTATGGCTTTGACAAGAACACAGACCAGAAAGAGGGAGGGTCTGGAATAAGGCAGCAGAGACAGAAAAGGGACAGGATTATGAGAATGTTCAGAAATACAAGTAGCAACTTTAGCGGTCAACTAGATGAAGAGAAGGAGAGAAAGAAAAGAATCTAGAATGATTCTCAGATTTCTGGCTCCACAGGTAAGTGGTGGGCACACTCACTGAAACAGGAAATACAGAATGGGGAGCAAGACCCCAGGGAAAATGAGCTCACTTTAAGGGGAAAATGTCGGGTTGTCCGTAACCATGGGTAGAGATGTCCAGTAAACAGGTGGGTGTATGAATCTCACCATCAGGAGAGAGTCAAGAGTTTTTTGCATCATCCGTACATAATCAGTTGTTAAAGCCATGAGTTTGGAGGAAGCCCCCTGGACGGTCTACAGAATGACAGAGCCAAGGGGATTTGACAGCCGCCCCAGGATTAAGAAATCAGGGAGGGCTTCCCTGGTGGAACAGTGGTTAAGAGTCTGCCTGCCAATGCAGGGGACACGGGTTCAAGCCCTGGTCCGGGAGGATCCCGCATGCCGCGGAGCACCTAGGCCCGTGCGCCACAACTGCTGAGCCTGCTCTCTGGAGCCCGCGAGCCACAACTACTGAGCCCGTGTGCCACATCTACTGAAGCCCGCGCGCCCTAGAGCCCGTGCTCCACAACAAGAGAAGCCACCGCAATGAGAAGCCCGCGCACCGCAACGAAGAGTAGCCCC
>NC_041229.1:85589116-85599448 GCF_002837175.3 Physeter macrocephalus | reverse complement strand
AGAGCCCGCCTGCCAATGCAGGGGACACGGGTTCAAGCCCTGGTCCGGGAGGATCCCGCATGCCGCGGAGCACCTAGGCCCGTGCGCCACAACTGCTGAGCCTGCTCTCTGGAGCCCGCGAGCCACAACTACAGAGCCCATGTGCCACAACTACTGAAGCCCGCGTGCCTAGAGCCCGTGCTCCGCAACAAGAGAGGCCACTGCAATGAGAAGCCCGCGCACCGCAACGAAGAGTAGCCCCTGCTCGCCACAGCTAGAGAAAGCCCACGCACAGCAACGAAGACCCAACACAGCCAAAAATAAATAAATTTAAAAAAAAAAAAAGAAAGAAAGAAATCGGGAAGTCATTGGTGACTCTAGGAGGGCCCGTTTCAGGGAGGAGCAGGTGATGGAAAGGGGATTAGTTAAGGGAGGAGAAGAGAATGAAATGGAGGCAGGGAGACTGGGAGGAAAGAGCAAGCAAGAGCCGGAGGTACAGAGGATCTTTATTTAGTAACTAAATGGTAGTTAGTTAGGCAGGCAGAAGAGGGAGAAAACTCATATGCGGCATCTGAAGATCTATATAGAATCATAATGCAAATTAGTGTTCTCCTAAAATCTGGAAGCTTCATGCCAATGATACTTAATTTTAGCTGTGATTCCAGAACATACGGTCCATATCTCCCCTTCATCCAACTCAACTGGCTGGATAATTGAATGTCAAGGTCACTCTTTTACTTAAAACCAGGCAGTGGCTTAAGATGGTGGCCAGAGGCCAAGGCCTGTCTCCTGGGTGATGTGGCCCCTGCTAGCCACCACTCACTCTCACCCTCGATTCCTGCCCACCAACCACAGCCATCTTCTCTCTAGTTCCAGAAGAAACCACACTTCTTCCCACCAGAGAAGACAGTATCCACTTTGCCCTTTGCCCCACCTCCCTGCCTGATTATCTCCTATGCATCCTTCTGACGTTGGCTCCAACGTCACTTTCTCAGGAAAGCCTTTCCTGACCATCCTCCTCATCACTCACCAAGCCTCCCCCAGCACCTGGGCTCCCCCTTCAGCACTCACCTCCGCTGGTAATAGGGTACTTATTCCTGTGATGAGCTGATTAATGTCTCTTTCTCCACGTGAGCCAATGTCTTTTACCTGCCCACTGTACCCCTTGTACCAGCACTGTGCCTGCCACATACCAAGGGCTCCATAAATACTGTCTTGACTTAATACATACAATGAAAAGTCAATTTGAAAACAACAGGCAGCATCATTTAAGACTGCATGGTATAAAACTAAACCATGGTGAAAAGAAAAATCAAACCGTAATGTCTGGGGTGGGGGGTGAGTAGGGAGAGGTATGTCTGGAGAGGGGCAAGAGGGAACTTACTTCCTGAGGTGACGGTCATGTTCTATATCTTGACAGGGATTTGGGTTACACCTGTGTATGCATTTGTCAAAACTTGGGAATACATACTTAGGATTTCTGTATTTCTCTGTAATGTAAAATTTACCTCAAAAAAAAAGGACTATAAACAAATATTGAACTATAATCAATGGCATGAATGCTGAAATATTTAGGGGTGAAATGTACTGATGTCTGCACCTTACTTTGAATACATCAAAAAATAAGATGAACTGATGGATGGATAGAGGAAGGACAGACAAACGATAAAGCAAATATAGCAAAATGTTCACAGTACCATCGAAGTGGTAGGTATATGTCTGTTCACTGTCCAGGACTTTCAATTCTTCTGTATGCTTGAAAATTTAATAAAATGGGGCGGGGCGGGGGGACGGCCGGCAGAGTATAGCTGAAAGTATATTTACCCTGTAGTCTAATCTGGTTTCAAATCCCATCCTCACTACTTCCAAGCGACAGTGCCCTTAGGCAAGTCAGGTTCATAAATGTTCTCTCAATCTTAGCTTCCTCCAAGCAAAACGGACAAGAACTGTCTCTCAGTGTCACTGTGAGATCAAATTATACAAAACTCTTGATCCACCAACTAACAAGTAGTAGCTGTTTCGTAAATGTTAGTCCTCTTATTCAGAAGTCAACATATCCACAAACTAGGGCAAACCTCCAATGAGACATAAAAGAAGAATCTTGTAAAATTTCTCCCTTGCTACATCCCTGGGGAAATTAAAAGAATAAATTAACTGTGCTATTTTTATAGGTAAAGACGCTGACCTTCCATCAATCAGTAGGACACTTGGAACTCCATGTCTGAGGAGAGATCTATGCTGTCCACACCCCCTTCCTCATCTGCCAGTGGTCACCACCACCCTTTGTGAGAGCGGGCCAGGGTTAACAACGGAGCCGCATCGGGCGAAAGATGGGGGAATTGTAAGCAGTGCACCAAAGCCAAGACTCCCAACCCCCTCTCCAGATGTGCAAGGGAAAGAGCCACCCAGACGGGCCTTGAGATCTGTGACGGCATCTGACATGCTCTCAGAGGCTGTAGTCACCAGCCGGTCTTGGCTTTTAGCATAATTACACGACCTGAGAGATGACCTTATGGTCATAAATAAAAGCCTCCAATCGAAACTAATAGTGTGTACGCAGCTGAAAGATGTCTAAGAGGCCACCACGTGGACTCGGCATCTCTAGGTTTGGAAGGTGGAAGAAAGGAGTCCATTAATGACACCAGCAAACGAGGTGGAAGTGCTGACTTAGAGAATCAAGGAAAAACTATACCTGTCGGTGCTAGACCAATGCCCCTCCAAGAAAATGAGGTGTGGCATCTTAAAATCAGTGAAAGCGTTCATTACATGTCACAAGTGAGACGCTGCAGGCAAAGGAAGTTGCAATTTTTTAGAAAGCATCCCCATGTGCCTAGTAGATGCCACACTTAGGGCAACAAGTTATTTCAGGCTGCCTGAGCCAAACCTAACTTCCACCCTCTCTTCCTTGAAATCTTCTTCCCTGTTACATAATTATAAGCCCACTTAGTTGGTTAGCCTACACTTCAAACTCCTTGGAGACATCCTGCACTTACTGTGTAAGCTGCCCTGCGTCCAGTCTGTAGATGGATAGGATCATCTTGGCGCTCAGCCAACCATGAGCATCTCTTCCCAAATCCATTGTCACATTGGTAGCTTGAAATCAGCCACGGTGACAGTATTTATACCATGGAAATTGGTCAACTCTATCAATCAGGCCACTTGTCATTGTCATCTTTCATAAAGCTAGCACATGAGCCTCTTTTTACTGTCATGAGGGAAGAGACGAATTTGGGGATGTTTGCCCTATCCATACACCTAATTTAAAACTGCACTCTATCCACTGCCAAGGCTGAAGGAGGGCTCAGCCTAGGAGGGCATTTTTGAACCACCAGCCTTTTCACCTCTGGCCTCTGCTGATCAGAAGAGGGGTAGACTCCTTACTTTTTTGGCCAGACTATGGCAGCCTGATTTTCCCTCTTGGGAAATATAGACCTGGGACAGAGGCTGGAAGGTGGGCACTTAAATGGAAAAGGCTTGTCAGCTCTGGTTGCAGGGAGCGCACCACAACAAGCAAAGCCGCCTGCAAAGTTTAGTTATGGGGGAACCCAGAAGCTACAGGTAAGCAGAGAAAGCCAGTCTGCAGAAAGAGGCAGATGGACAGACCCAGCCTGCAGGAAAAGAGAGACGAGAGGCCTCCGGGCCCAGGAGGCACAAAGCCAGTAACCTCAGCCTCTCACTGTCAAGGAAGGCAAAGCGGAGTGAGAGCCATGGAATCAAAATGCCTGGGTTCAAAGCCCACCTCTGACACTTAACTGTGCGACGCTGAAAACATTACTGTTAAATTGCTTTTTGCCTCACTCCCCGCACCTGAAACCCAGGGGTCACAACAGAACCAACCTCACAGGGTTGTTGTGAAAATCAAATGAGCTGATACAAGAAGTAAATGCTCAAAGATGTTAGCTCTTATTTCTATCAATGAGTTATACTGTCCACGTGGCCCCGTTGTATTTCATTCCTATTCCAAATCTGTCACATGAGATTTCCCTGTGGCCTGGAGCCCCATACTTGAGCTAGTTTTAGTTGAGTAGCTAGGTAATCTGTCCCCTAAATCACAGACTAATGAAAAAATCCCTGGACCACTGTGTGACCTTTAGCAAATTACTTCCTCAACCCTCTCTTAGGAGTGATATGAGATTCAAACAAGAAACAAGAATGAAGACTTCTACAACTGTGACATGCTCTACCAAACTCTGAGGATGAGTATCCCCGTAGGGAATGGTAAATATATCACGTTAGCCATAAGAATGGGGAAACACTCGTTTCGAATGTCATTTCTATTGCTGGACTAGAGACAAGAACTCATTCTCCATCCCACTCAAAAAAAGGTTTAAGGGCTTCCCTGGTGGTGCAGTGGTTGAGAGTCCGCCTGCCGATGCAGGGGACACGGGTTCGTGCCCCGGTCCGGGAAGATCCCACATGCTGTGGAGCGGCTGGGCCCGTGAGCCATGGCCGCTGAACCTGCGCGTCCGGAGCCTGTGCTCCGCAACGGGAGAGGCCACAACAGTGAGAGGCCCGCGTACCAAAAAAAAAAAAAAAAAAAAAAAGGTTTAATTTCCCTGGGATTCACCAGGTTGATTCGTGTGTTCACCTCCAGTATTAATAAAATAAGGGAACTGCCAAAGACAGCTCTGTGACAGTGATTTTGTAATACACTTCCATCCAGGTCAATTATATTCCCAAAATGCTCATAATCCAGATCCTCCTGCTCTTTTCAAAACAAAGACTCACATTTGATAATGATGTCTGTAGGTTCAGAGATATTTTGGTTCAGCTCTTTTCAACAAGGACTTAGAAGCTGCACTATTAATTGCAACACATTTTCTTCTCAGACACATTTTTCTTCAGGCTCCCTTGGTTCACTCTTGACATTTGGTAACTAAAAAGACAAGTGACTGAGGAGCAGCGTTCACAAGCAGGGACAGAAGTAGAGGGGTAGGTCCAGGAGTCCTGGTTTCATTCTAGCACTTAATTCCATATTTCACATAGAAGGAGTAAAGTGAGAAATATCCTAGACCTTCCTATTTACTGGCACTGCATAAATACCAAAGCCATTTTGTGTTTCTGATGTCAGGAGGTTTTCTTTCAAGCTAAGAATAGATTTAACGTATATAAATCTAAATCAAAATCAAATTCCCCTCTTGTGGTTAGGAGGCATTAGGCAAAGTCTCGCCTGAGTGGACACATGGCAGGTGCAGCAATGACCTTGGGCTGAAGCTTGAGGCAGCTCCTTGGCCCGATTTACATCTGCATTAATTGATTTATACACAGTGTTTATCCCCGTTCTATTCGGTGTTTAAAAGGGTCCATGATTTTCCTTAAACATGTGTGGAAGTATTTTCCAGGGAAGGAAGCCAAAGAGTAGAGAAAAGAGGAAGAATGGTCTAATGATGATATTTTAACTCTGTAGGTTTGAATCCAATCTGTGGTTTTAAAATTGTTATCTTTCATAATAAGGGCTTTTCTGTGTTTCAGGAAGAAGTTCAAATTCTTATCACAAAATTTACTTCACATGGAAAGAGGGCCACAATACAGTGGTAAATGAAAAGAGGAAGGGATTAAATATTATACCCTTTATATCTTAAAAAAATTAAGTGAGAATATGTATATAAATATTTGTATGAAAAAAGATCTGGAAGGACCTACCATATTTGCTTAACAACACAACTCTAGGAAATAGCAATGGCGCCAACAGGGCCTTTTTCATTTTGCTACATACCTTGTGCATTACTTGAATTTAATAAAGTACTGTATATATTACTTTTACAATTTTTAAAAGCCAATGAAGATTAAAGATAAGCCAACATTTGGGGCTTCCCTGGTGGCCCAGAGGTTAAGAATCCACCTGCCAATGCAGGGGACATGGGTTTGAGCCCAGGTCCGGTCAGAACCCACATGCGGCAGAGCAACTAAGCCCATGCACCACAGCTACTGAGCTCATGTGCCACAACTACCGAAGCTCACCTACCTAGAGCCCATGCTCCGCAACAAGTAAAGCCACTACAATGAGAAGCCCGCGCACCACAACGAAGAGTAGCACTCGCTCGCCACAGCTAGAGAAAGCCACACGCAACAACAAAGACCCAACACAGCCCAAAATAAATAAATAAATAAATAATTTTTTTTTTTTAAAGCCAACATTTGTCTGAGCTTCAGGTTGGAAGCATGACAGAAAACCATGGGAAAATTCTTCCCTTTGCAGAATGAGAGTCCATGACTTGGCTTGCCACTAATATTGGAAGAGGTAAGAAAAGGATTGGTCTAACCCACCAAAACATCTGCTTAGGGCTCATAAACACATATCCAGGGTAATGAGGGAAGAATGGAAGATCCTGAGGCTTTTGTTCACAGATGCGAAAACTAAGGCCCCAAAAAGTGACTTGATAAACAGCAAACAGTCAGCTATGGGTGACCCATTTCGCAAACTCATACAACACAATTTCCCCTCACCCAGGCCATTCTAGACCTGAAACCAAACTCTGTTCTAATGTCTAGGAAGTGTCCACTGGCACCCCTGAAAATGAGGAAATGTACTAGAGGTACATGACACTTTTTATTTTACTAAAGAAACCCTTGAGGGATCTTCTCATTTTTAAGACCATAGGTCTAAAGGGAGAAATAATACCAATTCTACCAATTCTACATTTAACTAAATTCTATACTCATTCATGATAAAAATTCACAGCAAACTAGGAATAGAAAACTTCCTCAACCTGACAAAGGGCCTCTACAAAAAAACAAAACTACAGCTAACACCATACTTAACAGTGAATGTTTTCCCTCCAAGACTAGGAGATCAAGGCAAGGATGTCCACTCTCCCCATTCCTATTCAACAATGTACTTGAAGTTCTAGCAAGTGCAATAAGGCAAGACAAAGAAATAAAAGGCATACAGATTTGAAATAAGGAAATAAAACTCTCTATTCATAGATAACATGATTTTCTATTTAGAAAAATCCCAAAGAGTCTATAAAAAGCTACTAGAACTAAGGTGAGTTTAGAAGGGTCACATGATACAAGCTTAATATTTTTAAAATCATATTTCTACATACTAACAAAGACATTTTTAAAGTACTATTTACCAAAGCATTGAAAAACATGAAACGCATATGTACAAAATTCGTATGCTGAAAACTACAAAACATTGATGAAAGAAAAGAAAGAATACCTAAATAAATGGAAAGAGATATGTTCCTGGGTCAAAAAATTCAATATGGTTGAGCTGTCAATCTTCTCCAACTGACCTAGATTCAATGAAATCCCAATCAAAATTCTCTTTTTTTACAGAGATGGATGAGAAGATACTAAGATCTACATGGAAAAGCATAAGCCCTAGAATATTCAAAAAGATTTTGAAAATAAAGAAAGTTAGAGGATTCATACTACCTGATTTCAAGACTTACCATAAAGCTTGAGCAGTGGAACTCAAGGGGGGGAAATCTTATCCTGCAGGGGACATCTAGCAATGTCTGGAAACATTTTGGTTGTCACACTGAAGGGTTGGGGGTGTAGCTATTGGCATCTACTGGGCAGAGGCCAGGAATGCTGCAAACATCCTACAGTGCACAGGACAGTCCCCCACAACAAAGAATTACCCAGCCCAAAATGTCAGTAGTGCCAAGGTTAAGAAACTCTGAGCTAGAGAAATCAAGACACTGTTGCACTGGCATAAGGAGAAAAGTACAGATCACTGGACAAGGCTAGAGTCCAGAAATAAACCCACAAATATATGGTACCAAGGCAATTCAATGGAGCAAGGATAATCTTTTCAATAAATGGTGTTGGAACAATAAAGCAACCAAATGAAAAAAATATTAACCTCAACTCTTACCCTGCACCACATACAAAAATTAGCGTGAAACAGACCACAGACCAAAACCTATAAAACCTCTAGAAGAAATCATGAATGTTTGTAAACTTGGGATAGGCAAATATTTCTATCCCAGCACACAAAAAACACAAGCCTTAAATTTAAAAGTTCATAAACTGGAACTACTCAAAATTTAAAACTTCTGTTCTTTGGAAAACACTGTTGATAAAATGAAAAGAAAAACCACACAGACTGGGAGAAAATATTTGCAAAAAACCATATCTGATAAAGGACTTGTATCCAGAATATATAAAGAAAGCTCAAAACTCAATAATAAGAAAACAAACAATCCATCTTTTTAAATGGGCAAAAGACTTCAACAGGCACTTCAAAGTAGAAATATAAATGGCATGTAGAAGATATAAAGATATGGAACAATAATATCATTAGTAATGAGAGAAGTGCAAACTAAAATTATAACAAGATGCCACTAAAAAATTATTGGAATAGCTGAAATTTAAATTTTAAAAAAAGTTGACAAAACCAAGTGCCCGTGAGGATACAGAGGAGCAACTAGAACTCACATACATAAGAATATAAAATTATGCAGCCACTTCGGGAAAGGATTTGGCAGTTTCTTGTAAGGTTAAACACATACCTAACATATGGCCCAGAAATCACACTCATAGGTATTTACCCAAGAGAATGAAAACTGCCCACACAAAGCCTTTTATGCCCCAAACTGGAAACAACCCAAATGTCTATCAACTGGCAAGTGGATAAGCAACTGTAGTGCAATGGAATACTACATGGCAATAAAAAGGACAGGACCATGACATACATGATTCTCAGGAGCATTATATTCAATGAAAGGAGCCAGACACAAAACATTACATGCTGTATGATTCCATTTATATGACCTTCAGTTAAAGGCAAAATTATATGGGCAGAGAACAGATTGGTGCTTGCCAGGTACTGGGTTGTTGGGGGAGAAGACTGACTGCAAAGGAGCAGGAGGGAATTTTTGGAAAGTACGGAAATGGTCTATATCTGGATTGTGGTTGTGGAACCGCGAGTGTATGCTTCTGTCAAAACCCGTCATGCAGAACGCCTAAAAAGGGTGACTTCTACTGTATGTAATTTACACCTTAATTAAACTTGACTTAAAAAAGGACGAGTGGTGGCTCATGGGTGTGCTTTTCGTACAGCATGACATTTCAAAACTCTGAATTCATTGGTGACATTTGAAAACAAGATTTGAAGTAAAGATCTGGCTTTTCTTGAGAAGTCAGAACCTTGGCACCCTGAGCCTCATTGCAGCTGGGCAGAGACACCCTCTTTGGACAAGGCAGGTACTTTCTGTCTTGCCATATCCTCCCTCCTGACCCAGAGGTACCTTACCAACCTGCCACTGAGTAAGGATTTCTTGTCCTGGGCTACAGGCTGCTTGAAGGCAGGGGCCAGGCCTGGCTTGGTCTCCACTATACCTCCAGTATTTAGGGAAGAGTTTGACCTGGCATATGCCAGGTGCTTGATAAGTACCATCAAGTCAATGTGACTCACTTGCCACCATCCTATCGGCTACAATAACTGACATTTCCAATACCTGGATTGCCAGCTGCTCCTTTGGTCCTGGAGTCCCCACAGGGAGCCACCATCCAAGGCAGCCATCCCGTGACCTAGAATAATGTGTCCCTCTGTGCGTTTAGAAATCCCCTGTAATGTGTTGTCAAGCAACGAAAATGTTTTAGGGTCATTCCAACTATTCATGTTTGTCTGGAGAAGAGTGGAGTTGTTGTTTGTTTAAAAAAAAGAAAAAAGAAAGAAAGAAAACCACAAGAAAGCCTTCAATAAGGGCTTGAAGGTTAATGAAAATGAAAAAGGAAACGTGCACATTCATTTTGAATATTCTCAGATCATATTCTAGTAATTCAAGACTTGAGATAAGTAGGCTTCTGAGAGATTCTCTCAGAAGAATTTCAGTATCTAAGTTTCCACAGTGATGTTCGGTTTTAGAGAAGGGTGAGGGGCAGGGAGGGGACATCTGACTTCTGTTTGATGTCTATATTAAAAGCACAGACTCATTAGTCCCAAAATCTTCTTCTTTACTTCGTGTGTGGGATGGGAAGGAAAGGGAGGCAAGTTTGGGACATCTTGCAAGTATCTTTGAAGCACTAATAATTAATATTGAGAGTAAAAAGTCTAAATATATTCTATTGGATTATCTACACCTGGAAAAAAAAGCCCACCCAATCAAACACTCTTGCTATACATCTTTAATGTTAAAAATGAGAAAGTACACGGCACAAAAACAGAAATATAGATCAATGGAACAAGATAGAAAGCCCAGAGATAAACCCATGCACCTATGGTCAGCTAATCTATGACAAAGGAGGCAAGGATATACAATGGAGAAAAGACAGTCTCTTCAGTAAGTGGTGCTGGGAAAACTGGACAGCTACATGTAAAAGAATGAAATTAGAACACTCCCTAACACCATACACAAAAATAAACTCAAAATGGATTAGAGACCTAAATGTAAGACC